>NC_139512.1:195868204-196080704 GCF_947247035.1 Vipera ursinii
TTAACTGTCTCTTTTGCACAGTATGGGATTGTTTAGGTGTCTATTGATGGCCAATTTGTCAGAGTGCAAGGTTTCCAGGAATTCTCTAGCATTAAAAGGCTGTATTATACCTGTATCTAAGTCAAGACCAGGAAGCGTGGGGAAAAATCTTTACTAGTATAAACATATAAAGTGGAACTGTAAAAATGTGTGTACAACAGGTCTGGAATATCTGACTAACCCAGATTTCCAAAATATGTGTCTAACAATGTTATTGCACCTTATGCATGTTTGCTGTAGGAAACAAAGCTTGAACACTAATGTTTCTTAACAGCCTTAATAGATAGAACTGTACTGCTTTCACCGGTAAAAGAGAAGTAATGTATTGATGCAATGTGAGCAATTTTAGCCTAGTTTTATGTAAAATAAGGGTAGATTTAATAGGTCTATCCTTTCATTTGTTTAGATGAAGTACATTTCTTACGAAGTCCCTATGGTTCAGTTGCTAAGTCATGTCTGACTCTTCACAACCCCGTAGACCATAACACACCATGCTCCCCCCATTCTCCATGTCTCCCAGAAATTGCCCAAATTCATATTCAATTTACCAAACTGTAAATTTCCTTGTTATAGTTATTGCAGTCTGTAATCAACTGAAAGCCCAACCATCAGAAGCATCAACCATTAGTGATGCAATTAAACATACACATTCTTTTTTCTAGGAAAGCGACAAAAACCTATTGGGGGGGGGAGAGGCACTTACCACCAATAGTTATTTTGTGCACAAAGGGGAGGTCAAAGTTCCTTTACTTTCTGTATGCAAAGCATCAATGAGAGAGAATGAAACCTGGTTTGGGTAAGATTCCCACTCTCCCATTTAACCCTCTCATTTTACTGGAGAAATATTAACTAAGTTGGCTCTTTTCCCTGGGTTGGGAGAGTGTAGGGTAGGGCACAGAAAACATTTTGAAACTTATGAACCCAATATCTATGCAGTACCTTAGTAATATGACCCTAAGACTTGCTTCCACAATGGGGGCACCCTCAATGGCAGAATAGTGTTAATGAAGTCTGCTGCTGCCACTGCAAGAAAAGGGCTCTTGAGAAGCAGACTATCTTTTCTGACTGCCATTGCACTTCTGGAACCTTTTTAGCTAATGGAGACCAAGTATGGTACCTTTCTGCTAAGCAATGAATTGTAGGGAAAATTACTGGGAATTGGGCATATGGTCGTTCCACCGATTCTACAATTCCTGGAAAGGCATATATAGGAACCATAGATGAGTTCCTCCTATATGGACCAGGAACGTGTTGTGATTTAAAATGCAAATATTAGATGCTACGACTGGGTCCTTTCCTCACTGCTGAGCTGAAGAGTTCACCCATCCTTGAGTCAGAGAAAACTCTTCCAGCATGACTTTGACTGTTTCCCATTTCCCAGCCTTATCCTGTTTTATTCATTCATTCATTCATTCATTCATTCATTCATTCATTCATTCATTCATTCATTCATTCATTCCCCTTTATTTATTTATATTTCATATTTCTTAACTGCTCATGTCCCTCAGAGAGGGGCTCATGCACCTTTGTCCCTTTCCTGAAAAAGCTTAAACCTACACACACCTGGAATACTGCATCCAGTTTTGGTCACCACGATGTAAACAAGATGTCAAGACTCTAGAAAGAGTACAGAGAAGAGCAACAAAGATGATTGGGGGACTGGAGGCTAAAACATATAGGGAACGGTTGCTGGAATTGGGTATGTGTAGTTTAACGAAGAGAAGGGTGAGGGGGTGACATGATAGCAGTGTTCCAATATCTCAGGGGCTGCCACAAAGCAGAGGGAGTCAAGCTATTCTCCAAAGCACCTGAAAGCAGGACAAGAAGCAACGGATGGAAACTAGTCAAGGAGAGAAGCAACCTAGAACTAAGGAGAAACTTCCTGACAGTTAGAACAATTAACCAGTGGAACAACCTGCCTCCAGAGGCGGTGAATGCTCCAACAATGGAGGTTTTTAAGAAGAGACTGGCCAGCCATTTGTCTGAAATGGTATAGGGTTTCCTGCCTGAGCAGGGGGTTGGACTAGATGACCTCCAAGGTCCCTTCCAACTTCTTCTTCTTCTTCTTCTTCTTCTTCTTCTTCTTCTTCTTCTTCTTCTTCTTCTTCTTCTTCTTATTATTATTATTATTATTATTATTATTATTATTATTATTTACTTTCAGGCTGTCCTTGGCCAATGTTGGAAGGGGAAAACGCTACTTTAATACTGATAGGTGCAGGAAAATGGGAAGAGGGAGCACTGTATGCACCCCCTTGAGCTCCTGAAGGGATGGAAATCAGTGGGTAATGTGGCCTCATTCATGGCTGGCGATGAGACAAAGACAACCTTACATTGAAACCCAGCACAAAAAGAGATACAGCCATGGTTAGGAAAGACCCAGCTCCCTGGAACAGCTTCTCTGCCTTTTCTGCTAAGCTGTCTGAAAGCATTCGAGTTCCACAAGTGAGGCACTGCTGTTCATGAAGCCCTCGCAGATCTTACAATATCTGAAACTCTTACTCCAGCCCTTCAATTTCTCTAAAGATTGCGTGACAACCTCGTTCCTCAGCTAAAAACTCCCTGCAAAATGTTTTGTTTCGCTGTTACATAAGGAAGCAGTACCAAAGAAGGTTGGCTACCAAGAAGCCCCAAAATATGGAAGCCCACCAAATGAAAAAAAAGAGAAGGGTTAGTGAAAGTTATTTGGAAAAGAGAAGAGATGTGCACCCAAGGCAGCAGGAAATGGCTCCCCCCCTCTCTTTTACAACAGCATTTTGAGAAGATTAAAGAGAGTTGAGGTAAGAGGTCAAGAGGCCCAAGATGGGGAAGAAACGAGATAATCAGGGCTTGGATAAGGATCATCAGCAGAGGGAGGCAAAAAAGAAAAGACCTACAAAACCAGGATTTTCTTGTTAATTAGTATTATTATAAGATATTCACATCCACCTTTCCCACCCACTCTGCAACCTACCCTACCTCTTCTAGAGATCTATAGCTCAACTACGGCCCCTTCAAAAAGTTGGCCTTTCTTCTGCTTTTTTCTTTCTGTCTCTCTGATTCTAGAGGACCCAACTGGACTCATCCCAAGGAGCCTAACAGCATGTCTCTTTCCAGACATAATTATTCCACGGAAAAAGATTGCAAGTAGAGAAATGGGTATGGAATTGGGTATGTCTAGTTTAATGAAGAGAAGGGTGACATGAATAATAATAATAATAATAATAATAATAATAATAATAATAATAATAATAATAATAATAATAATAATAGTTGAAAGGGACCTTGGATGTCATCTAGTCCAACCCCCTGCTCAGGCAGGAAACCCTATTCCAATTTTGGACAAATGGCTGTCCAGTCTCTTCTTAAAAACTTACAGTGTTGGAGCGTTCACAGCTTCTGGAGGCAAGTTGTTTCACTGGTTAATTGTTCTGTCAGGAAGTTTCTCCTTAGCAGCGTTCCAATATCTCAGGGGCTGCCACAAAGAAGAAGAAGTCAAGCTATTCTCCAAAGCGCCCGAAGGCTGGACAAGAAGCAATGGATGGAAACTAATCAAGGAGAGAAGCAACCTAGAACTAAGGAGAAACTTCCTGACAGTTAGAACAATTAACCAGTGGAACAACCTGCCTCCAGAAGTGGTGAATGCTCCAACACTGGAAGTTTTTAAGAAGAGACTGGACAGCCATTTGTCTGAAATGGTTATAGGGTTCCCTGCCTGAGCAGGGGATGGGACTAGATGACCTCCAAGGTCTCTTCCAACTATTATTATTTATTATTATTATTATTACTATCACTATTATTATTATTATTATATTATTATTATTATTATTATATTATATTATTATTATTATTATTATTATTATTATTATTATTATTAAAATTCCTAAATGGCGGGGCTAAATCTTGATAGCCTTGATGGCTATGGGATTGGCTACCTAAAATTTGATGTTTTTTTATCTGGAGAGTGGCCACCCCAACTGCTCTAGAACATTCTGCCTCTAGGGCTTTGGACACACATCACCGGCCCGTTCCTCTTTGAGCACCTGCTGTAGAATCAGCTTGTTTGGACTGTCCTCCTCTTGTTATTTTCTGGACTTGATCTGTAATTTCCACTGTTTGCCTGTTGCCCAGTGTTTTGCCTTTTTCTTTGGTCCCATATCTTTTCCATCCATTGTCGCCCTTAAGGTCTCCATAACACAGTGCATACTCCTTCTTCAGCCCTGAAAATCTTGACAGAACTCAGCTTTTCCCTAAATATGTATACAAAGTGCTTTTTTCCTCACTGCCAAACATTCGAAATATGTTTTTATGCAATTCAAATGAATGAGCAAGAATTTAAGAGCAGACGAAGCTCCAATCATGTCTATGTCCTGGCAGTGTTTTCAGCATCTTGAGTCTGAGTCCAATTCCTAGACCTAACATACCTTCCTCTTAGGCCAGACGTATCAAACTCGCGACGTCACGTGACATCGCGCAACGTATCGGGATGGTTTTGCCATTGCCGGCAATGGGGTGGGTGCGGCTTCCGCATGACGCATCCGGCCTGTGGGCTGGCAGTTTGACACCCCTGTCTTAGGCTATGGTCCTTGGTTCCTGCTGATTACATATAATGTAGGTCTTAATGCTATTCGACCTGTGAGAATGTTTTATTTCAGCCAAATTAAAACTTTAATTTGCCCCACAATATAGACAAATTTCCTAACAAAGAGAGTTAGGGATCAATTATAATAATTTTTTTTAAAGAGAATTTTTTTAGAAATCATGCAGAAGTTAGGTAGATCCAAAGCCAAGAAAAGAAGCTGTAATACCACACACACACATATGTAAGCATGTGTATACACAAGTGACGTGCACTGCTATGCATGTTTTGTAGACAAAAGTTGAAGCATAGTCTGTCACTTATTGTGATATCTTTCTATCCCACAGTTGTTTTCTCTCTCTGCCTCATTTAATTATTTCAGAGTCCAAAAAAGGGTGTGTTTCAAACTCCTTCTCTGCACGCTGTTGCAGAATCCAAATACATTACAGTATACCAGGACTTGTGAAATATTTCAATATAACGAAACAAGGAACTCTTATGCCTACTTACTCAGAAGTATAATTTATTGTACTCAATGCAGCTTAATCTCGGGTGAATGCATCGAGGACTGAAACCTCTCCCAAAGACAACTCTGCCACGTAATTTTAAATCAGTGAAAAAGAATGAACAAAAGAAAAAAGTGAACTGCGAGACTACTGCCATCCTGGCTTACAGATTCCTATGAAACTGAAGGATGGCTTGTGCTGTATAGAAAAATAATTATGCTATATGTTTGCACACTCAGAGACATTTTAAAACTGAACATTGTTGAAGAGAGGACCATAAAAAGCTGAACATATCAAAACCACTGAAGAAGAGGAAGCTCCACAATTCAACTGTAAACCTTGGATCAATGCAAAAAAAAATAAAAAATCAGTGGAGATAAGAGATCCTGAACCCTCTATTTCAGACATGTCAAACACAAGGCCCGGGGGCCGGATGCGGCCCACGAAGTGGTTTCATGTGGCCCGCGAAGCCATCCTGGAAACAGTGAGGGAACGGTCCCCACTGCCTTGGCCCTGTCCCAGAGACCCTCCTCCTGCCAGAGACCCTCAGATCTGTCCCACTCCTGCCCAGGCCCCCATAGGCACCCTTGATGCCAACGATGTAGAGCTGGCCACGCCCACCCAGGCCACACCCACCCCAGCCCCCTGAGGGCAACCGCAATGCTGATGCGGCCCTCAATGAAATTGAGTTTGACACCCCTGCTCTATTTGAATAGGGGCAGAACAAATCAACAAAACTGAGTTCTTATACAGGTAGTTCTCAACTTACAACGGTTCACTTAGTGACCGTTCAAAGTTACATCACTGAAAAAAGTGAGTTATGACCATTTTTCACACTTATGACCGTTGCAGCATTCCCCATGGTCATGTGATTTACATTCAGACTGACTTACACTTACGGCGGTGGCAGTGTCCTGGGGTCATGTGATCACCTTTTCCAATCTTCTGACAAGCAATGGGGAAGCCAGATTCACTTAACAGCTGTGTTGCTAATTTAACAACTGCAGTGATTTACTTAACAAATGTGGCAAGAAAAGTCATAAAATGGGGCAAAACTCACTTAACAAATTTCTTACTTAGCAACATAAATTTTGGGCTCATTTGTGGTCGTACGTTGAGGACTACCTGTAAATTGCATTCTAATGTTTCAGTTTTTCTTTTGTAGAGATGCCTCTATGGACAAGTCATTTAACTCTGTTGCGACCTTAATGGATAGGTAGCAAAATAGCTATTGTTGAAATTATCTCTCTTCTCCCTAGTCCCTAATGCAGACTTCCCCAGCTTCAAACTTCCAGTGTCCCCAGTCAAGCATAGCCATTGCCAAGAATTCTGGAAGTTGAAGTCCAGTCCAGCCTGGACACCTGAAGATGGCACCTAACTTTAGTGAGCTTCCCTAAAGCAATGCCCACCACTGGTTTGCTTTATACTCCCTCTCTAATACTGTGAGGCTTCCAGCAAGGCTTCTGTTTTAATTTTTTTTTAATGGAAAACTCTTAGTATTTACAACCATGGATGAATGGAACGAACAAATTGCTCCTCTTGAGACAGAAAACTCTTGTGTCAGGGCCTGCAGAATAAAATATGTACAATCTAGTTACAGGTGTTTATGCAATAGGCCAAAAACCTATTTTACATACATGCATTTGTACAACATTTGTACAATTAATCAGGAAAGCTAAATAAACTTTATGGACCTACAATTGCAGTAAATTAGCTCAACAGATAGTAGCTGTATTTATTTTTTAAAAACATCTTTGAATTTTTTTTTGGGGGGGGGAAGTTCAGCATTACCAACCTTCTTCTTTCTCAGCCTCTGTTTGACTCACTAACTGGAAACCAGTTCACTCTACTACATAAGTGCAAATGCTAGCATGATTTAATAATCAGAGCTGGATTGAGGTTAGTTTCAAATGCTCACTCAGCCATGAAGCTCATTGGTACATTGCAGAACTGTTACACATACAATGTGGAGATACATAGCTCAGGCCTATGCCCCAAAGGTCCTCTAAAAGAGGGAAAGATATAAATAACAATAAGCATGCATTAGAAGACCTGTACAGTTTTAAAATAACATTTCATAAAATTCATAATTATTTTTCTCAATGTTCCAGAGAGGATGTTATCAATTTCTTCCCACAACTGATTACTGAAACAAAGCACATTATGAATGTTTACTTGCAATGGATATCCTAACTTCTAATTTCATATAAACCACTATTGTGGGTCTGTCTCCTCTCACAGAAGTCTCCTGAGCAGCTATTTTAATGTTTAAGTTCTGTCACTCTGTAGCTGCAGGACTTCAATGCAAAGTTAGCAACATTTCCTCATGAGGTGAGAACTTGAGCATCCTCTTCTGACACTCATCTTTCACTCTTTCTCTTCACCACCATAGTATCTTTTCTTAAACAAGCCTGCCTTGTGAATTAGATGGGACAGAAACAGGATATTTAGTCCAATGGCAATGTATCAACACAAAGGCCAAAAATAAGACTGTGGGTGTATGTGCGCGTCTTCACCGCCTAGAATGGCTGTTGACAACATTCTTAGAGGCTGTTGAACAAGAATGACTGGAAAAAATCAAGAAAAGGAAAGTAGGAGTGTCTGAAGCCTCTCCTTCCCTTCTCCTTTGCACAATGCAGTTTTCCTTGAAAATCCCATGCCTTAAGTAAGAACTGAAGTAAGATTTTGAACAGCAACTCTTTCGCTGTTATTGTTGATGCCTTGCCTTTTATCAGATCCCATTAATTCACACATTGTGGGTAAGAAAAAAAAATGCTGGCAATTTCTCAACATTTTTTTTAAAAAGTAAAGATTTGTGAAGATTACTTGGTTACGAATTTAGGTTTTTCCACTTTCTATTGAACAATAATTTCAAATATGTTGGTGTTAACAACCTCTTCCCCTCACTAACTCTAAGCTAGAAATTGTTTCTCCCCCCACCACAAAACAAAAAGCCTAGGCAGAGCATCCACTACCAGTGCTTTGGTTGTCCTCATTTCCTATCTTGAAAAAAATCCAATAGTAATCACAAAAACGCAAATAAAAATGGCATTCTGTTTCCTCAGTCCATTTATTGGAGGTCCCAGCCACAGCCTGACTTTCTGTCCCCTCTGCCCTGGTTCTCTCATCTTGTTCTCCCAAGCGCCCCCCCCCAACCAGGTGAAATCTCCACTGAAATGAGCTCAACTCCTACTAACTACATGGAAATGTCCATGTAACCTTCTTAGCAAGAATACAGAAGAATAAATAAAAGTACAGCTTGCCACTCTTTCTTCCATATATATGGATCGTTGTGCACCATATTTGCACAAAGTCTGCATAAGAAAGACATCCAAAATGTGTGCAGGTAATCCTCAACTTAGAACCATTTCTGTAGCAACCATTCGAAGTTGTTGTTGTTGTTAGCTGCGAAGTTGTGTCCGACCCATCGCGACCCTATGGACAACATTCCTCCAGGCCTTCCTGTCCTCTACCATTCGAAGTTACAACGGCACTAAAAAAAATGACCTATGATCAGTTTTCACACTTTGCAACTGTTGTAGCATCCCCGTGGTTATGTGACCAAAACTCGGGCGCTTGGCAACTGGCATGTATTTATGACAGTTGCACTGTGCATGTGTAACCTTCCCAGTCAGCTTCTGACAAGCAGTCAATGGGGAAAGCCTGGTTCACTTAATGACTGCATGATTTGCTTAACAACTGTGACATAAAACATTCTAAAATGAGGCACAACTCACTTAACAACTACCTCACTTACCGGTAGCAATGGAAGTTTTGGGCTCAGTTGTGGTCGTAAATTGAGGATTACCTATAATCCTTTAAATGAAAAATAGGATGTTTCTACACTAGTCTCTCCTTCAGAATAAGAACAGCAAGAAATAATAAAAGATCTATCAAAATGGTATGTCTTCCTAACTTAGAAAAGCAAGCTACACCAGAAAGTTCAGGAAAATGCAACCAGAGGCACCTGACAAATAGAAAATTATGGAAACCTGTGCTTTATTTTCAGTCTGGCGAAAAGCATGCACCATACGCACCATATGTGTCTCTATCGTTGTGCACCATATCTGCACAAAGTCTGCATAAGAAAGACATCCAAAATGTGTGCAGGTAATCCTCGACTTAGAACCATTTCTGTAGCAACCATTCGAAGTTGTTGTTGTTAGCTGCGAAGTCGTGTCCGACCCATCGCGACCCTATGGACAACATTCCTCCAGGCCTTCCTGTCCTCTACCATTCGAAGTTACAACGGCACTAAAAAAAATGACCTGGCACCTGACAAATAGAAAATTCTGGAAACCTGTGCTTTATTTTCAGTCTGGCGAAAAGCATGCACCATACGCACCATATGTGTCTCTTTCACAACCATAAATTTGTTCCATCTCATCCCTCATTTGTATCATTAGAACCACCTTACTGGAGACTTCACCTTATTTCCACACATAAGGAAACAATCAGAGATAGGCCCCTACGAACTGGACACAACCACAAAATAACCCTCTAGTTTGAGGGAAACTGAGATGATTTGTTAAAGCTGACAATACCATCAGGATGCAGAGCGATATATGAATGGAACAATATAGGAAGGCCATTTGATCAAACTGGAATTTGTTTGGAAAAGGCACAGAAATGTTTTTCTAAAAGGTTGACGGATAAGCCCTTTTTTTCAGTGAGAACAGGCAATGTACACATCGTCCAGAAGGAGATAAAATAATCCATGGCAAACTCTGAAGAGATCGGTCTCTTTGGAGACCTGGACCTGAGACCCAGATTGAATGTAACTTGCCTTAAAGACAAGAAACTACTATAAATGCCTAATAGTTCCTTTCATTAACTGTCTTCTTCCCATTGTTCATTTGCCCAAATAAAATATATAGCACATTTGCATGCCCACTAAGTGAATTTTGTTTACACAATGTTGTGGGTGGGTGGCTTGAATGAAGCAATTAGTCTTTATGTTATTTGCTGACAGCTGCTTTGCATCTTATAACATGCTGCCACAGAGACATAATACGATTTTAAAGTTCCCAAAGATGATCTTCTTTATCCTAATGATTTTTCTGCTTACTGAATTATAACTTCCTGAAAATAATTCTACTATGCAAGGCTTGGGGGGGGAGGGGGGAAGAGAAGAAATGGAAAGAACATATCAAGAAACATATACAGGTTTTGTGTATTTTCTTAAACAGAATTTATTCTGCCTTTCCTCCAGGAAGCCAAAGGCAGCTACATAGATGAATTTCCATCTATTTTTATCTTCTCAATAACCTTGTTGTGTAAGTTACAATGAGAGGCATAGCACTAATGTTAAGTTGAATGACAAAAAAAGGCAGCAAGCTAAAGCAAGCTCCTCTGATAACATCCCCCAAATCTTCCCACAATTAGGCAAATAAAGTATGGAAACTCCATCAATAGAAAGTATGCAATCTGAACTGAAGAGAAGAACCAGTCAGACATTGGTTACACGCAAAGGAGTCCATTCTTTGTACATGAATATCTACCATGTGCTTTCTTATGTCAACTAGTGACCTTCAGAGAGTGTTGTACTAACATTAATTCAAGAAAAATCAAAAAAATTACTATCAATAAGAAACGTAATCCCCAGGGGTGGGGAGACAAAGGAAGAGACTGTTATACTTCCATTCAAGCAGTAAGAAAACACTCTATATACAGTTTATACAGTCCTTCCAGATTTTTCTGTCGTTGACTCAGAAAATTCTGCTTGTACCCTATTACCAAGCCGCTGCGTGTCTGGGTCACAGAAAACAAAATAATGGGATACAGGCTAACCATTAAAGGATGTCATCCTGATCCCAGTGTGGAGTAGATATGCTGTAGTCAATGTAAAACAGAGGCAATTTGTGACCTCTAGATATTTTGGGGAAAAACTACCCCAGTCTTTACCACTGGGCATCTTGGATGAGACGAAGTCTTATATTTCTTGTGGAAACAGAAAGTCAAGAGGAAAAAATATGTCCTTGCATCCCATTTTTAAATTCCTACTTATGACATGCAATGAGATGCATATAATAGCCCAGCACTACATTCAGATATAGCATCTGAGCGTTATTCAATATGTAAATTGATACTATGATTAACTACACTATTTAATTAAATCAATTCTAAAATTATCTATATTTTAAAACAGAATTTAATCCAGAAAAGACATAGATAGCAGTTGCCTAAACAAATGGGGGGAAAAGCAGATGAACTAGTAGATCATCTATGAAGATTATGCCGTTGGAGTCTAGTAGTTTCTATGGTGATTTTTCTGGGTCCTCAACAGCTCTAGCTGTCTGAACACTGTCTTAGGACACAAAATAAGAACAGAGGAAAGGAAAGCTGAAAAGGTCTGCAGTAAAACCATGAGAACTGGTGCAAGTGCTTGCCTCTAGCACACCTTGCCAATACTGTAATGCCAACATATATGAGAAGCTCCTAACTGAATATCCGAGGAACACAGATGCAGAAGAAGGTTACGGGCACAGCTTAATGTTGGTTCTGTTCAATGGTACATAATATTTTATATGTAGCTTACACATATAGCCAATTCACTGTAATTGTTTTTTCTATAGTAAGGCATTTTATTCCCTCACTGATGTTGAGGAAATGCTATCCCAAACTTACACCCTTACCCTTACCCCCTTCCTTCCTTCCTTCCTCCTAAAGTAACAAAATAAGGGATTAACCACACTTCGAGTAATAATATTAAACATGTTTAGTGACTGCAATTATATTTAATATAATTTTTGTCAAGGCTATCCTACTTTAGTTAACATGGCACATAAAGACCAAGGGCAGCCTTTGGCCTGAAAGACCCTGTACACCCATGCTCTGGACAGGGTTTTGCAGATGCTAATCATGAAGAGCAAATTATTTGGCTTTCTTCAGAAGGAAATTGGTTGGTAGCCAAATTCATTGGTAGAAGTCTAGTATGCAAAATAAAGATGGAGAGGCTCAAATGTTTCCCTTCCTTTCCCTTCCAAATCAAATTTTGTTCCATTTGATAATGCAGGTTTTTTTCCTGGATTCTCCATGCATGTAAGAATTACATATGATTATTTTTATTGCAAGAACATAAGAAGCTCCCTATTGAAAAGACCAAAGATTTAGCAGCTTCAGCATTATGTTCCCATTGTAGGCAACCTTAATTAATTAATTAATATCCCACCTTTATTATTTTTACAAATAACTCAAGGTGGCGAACATATCCAACACACCTTCCTCTTCCGATTTTCCCACAACCACCCTGTGAGGTGGATTTGGCTAAGAGAGAGTGACTGGCCCAAAGTCACCCACTGGCTTTTGTGGATAAAGTGGGATTAGAACTTATGGTCTCCCACTTCACATTTGTAAATGTGAAAAGAATGCCAAGCGCACAAAAATCGGCCATGTGATGGGGGGACAGGGCGTGCAATATTTTACAATATCAGGAAGCACTTTATTTCTGTAAAGCATTTAGTCCAAGGCCACTGTGATTGCGAACAGTCATTAAACAACCAGCCACAACTCAAAGACTACACGTACACCCCACTGTTTACAAGTTTGCTAGCAGACAAGAAAGGGCAAGCTGGCTTTTAGACAAAAAATCTTGGTTTGGCTCTAGATTATATTTTGAAATCAGAAGAAGCATCTACTTTAAATTACCACAGCTACTTTCAACTGCACACCTCATAAACAGATATATTTAAATAGAGACACCTACAAAAAAGTTCATATTTAAAGTGTTCTATGAGACTTAATTGTTTCTCATTTGATTCTCTTTTGGAGCTGCAATGGTGGGCAGCATGCCAATCCAAGTACTGTAGCTCCTTGTAGCCTACGGATCAGTCTACTGCTCTGACTGTGTCCAGGAGATCTGACTAAATGAGCATGCATGCTTTAACATGTTTGTCTAACAACTCAGATAATGTGGAGGTGAAAATGTTTTCACAAAAATGGAACAGATCCCTTCTGACTACTGTAGCAACAAAGCAAATTGAACCAAAGTGCCTGAAAAACATTATAACATTGCTTAGGAGTAAATTTCTACAAAAAGGTAGACTAGAGAATGATTTGAAAAGAAGAATTTTCCCCGGTAACTAAAAATGGAATAGTGCAGTTCCCTGAAAGCTAAGATTAGCTAAAAATGAACTGCAAGAAACTTTAGAACTGGGTGATATTTCGGAGGGGGAACACTGAAAATTTTGTGTGGGTATATGTATATGTGTGTGTGTGCATGTGTGTGTGTTCTGCCTACTCACACATATGCATTTAAGCACGTGGTGAAACAAAGCAGTGTAACTTTCTAAAACAATACAAGTTCTTCAACATCAAGCAGTTGAAGAAACTTTCTATCTTCGATCTGGCATTTTTAATTCTTCAACAATTTGGAGCGAGTGAACACATTTGACATATTGTGAGCACATCATAAGCATTATCACAAAATACAAAAAAAAGTTTACTAAAAGACAAATAAAGCCAAGGGCCTCAGCCATTCATTGTTTTATTTTTTTTAAGGATGCTTCTGGGTACTATGCGGAGCCCAGATCTCCACTTAGAATACAAGGTGTGCTTGCAGCTGATCGTCTACTTTAGAACACGCTAGCTTCTAATGTTCTAAATTAGAAAACAATAAAAGTAAACCTAAGTAGGGCAAGTAATCTGGTATCTGACAAGAAATGTGTTAGAGCAAAGATCTCCAACCTTTTGGGCACTAGGGATTGGTTCTGTGGAGAGAGGTTTTCCTGTGGACCGAAGGGTGCGTAGTTTTGTGTGCTGCCTGCATCCCACGGATGGGGCTTTGCCTGTTTGTGTGGACTCCGTTGCTGGCATGCTGCGGCCCGGTACTGGTCCATGGACTGGGGGTTGGGGACCCCTGTGTTAAAGGATATGTGTGTTCTTTAGGTGCCATTTGGGGGTTCTTAAGAGTTGATGATGTTAATGATCACACACACACACACCCTTGAAAATCAGACTAGTATTAACAGTAACCCATCAGATTCCATCACCCCAAAGATTTCTTAGGATACAAATTCCTGCATTTCTTGTCACAGAATTCCTGCAGTGAACCAAGTCCACACTGTGCCTCTTTTTAGATCCAGTTCTAACTCTGACTAACCTCCCAAACTGATACAGACCTCACTTTCACCATTCCCATAGTTAGTAAAGAGAAGGGAAAGAAAGATGAATCATCTCTGCCCATCACCTCTGCTTCTTAGAACATTTTGCCTCCCACAAAAACACATCATCAGAATATTGCCAATATTATCTGTCTGGTGTTAAGTCTTTCGGTACTCACACCAACAAAACTACTCAGAAAAATCTTAAGTCATGCAAGCGTCCATAACTCCCAAACTCATCACTGTCATAGCAATATACACTTTTTTACCATTGGTTCTTTTGTAATCAAAAAGGTGCCACAGCTATACAAAGCTATATTAAATGAGGTATTGACAGTTTAAGAAACTTTTAGGGAGATATATAATTGTATATGGTCAGTGGACATACTGATTGATGGATGAGTTGGTAAGATAAAGTAGCAGGAATCTTGAACAGGAAAAACTTCCACATTAATGATCAGATCAATAACCCACTGTGGATTATTGGCCCATCCAGAATTTTACAAGCTAGGGTATATGTGCTGTTACAAATGATTATTTAAAGTAGAGCCTTGCCTATTCACAGAATGTCTGTGGACAAGGCCAGTCACAAACAACCATTTCTTAGAACCTGTTTCTGTGAACTAACTAGACAGGAAATTACCCTAGGTTTAATCCTAAGTAATAACCATGATCTGATACAAAAGGGAAGAGTTGTGAAACCATACTGTACATGTGCTGGGAAACTACAAGCAGGATCCAGCATAGTCTTTTGTTAACAACTGTGGGAGGACAGCACAACCCCCCCCCACCTGAGAAAGAAATATTTTGGGGAGTATTATAAAGACAGAATATTATATTTCCCCAAAGGATCTTAAAGGCAAAAAAGCAGGCCCAGTTTTCCGAATAGCCCCAGGCAGAAACCAGGTCTGTAGAAATGCAGATCTGATAATCCTATTCAGAAAGGTTGGAGCCAGGAAGCTAGAAACTGATGAGATTAGAAAGACAAAAGATTCTTAAAATCTACATACTCACCATCAGAATACCAGAAAGACACACTGAACCTCAGGTCAAAGTTCATGCCACAGGAACAGGAAAGAACCTCAAAAGCCCAAGAAGATATAAAAACCCACCACTCCCAGCAACATGTGGTCAGCTGTTCCAGAGCCTCATGTCTTGTGCTTCTCTCTTCAATAAACTACAACCTTCTTTTTAAAGCAGTCTCCATTTTGTTTATTCCCAGCTTGGACTGGACCCTGATGAAGATTTTTCTTTCAACACAACAAAAGGGAAAACTTTTAAAAAATGAAGGAACTGATTTAAAAAAAAAGACAAAGAGAAAGGCCAGATCTCTTACTAATGTCTGAGATAATTTAAAGTCACAATAAAGGAAACTCAAATAGAAAGTATTCCACAATGTAAGAAAGGCCAGGTAGAAAGAGGGGAACCATGGCTTTCTAATCACATCCAGGAAGCTATAAAAAGTTAAGACTTCTTTCAGGTAATCAGAAGCCTGCCCTAAGGAGAACACAGAAACACTGTTCCCATTGTAGGCAACCTTAATTAATTAATTATTTTTACAAATAACTCAAGATGGCGAACATATCCAACACACCTTCCTCTTCCGATTTTCCCACAACAACAACCCTGTGAGAGGTGGGTTGGGCTGAGAAAGAGTGACTGGCCCAAAGTCACCCACTGGCTTTTGTGGATAAAGTGGGAGGCTATAGGAAATAAATAAATATTAGAAAAATGAAGATTACCACCAGAGGAAGAAATAATTAAAAAAATATTGGAATGTGCAGAGATGGACAGATTAACTATGAGATTGAAAGATAAAGAAGAAACAGAATATTACCAAATCTGGGATTCATTCTACAAATGGCTAGAGGAAAGAATCAAGGATTAGGAATTGACTATGTATTAGCGCTTTTGGATCCAGACAGCATGCTGGTTGAAAAATTAATATATGTATGTAGGAGAAAAACTAATAAAATCAAAGTAAATAAATAAATAAATAAATAAATATTCATATACCTTGATTTCCAAAAAGTCTTTGACAAAACAGTTCATCAAAGGCTCCTGAGTAAATTTAGTGACTAAGGGATAAGAAGGCTATTTTCATAGATTGCAAACTGATTTTAAAAAAGGAAGCATAGAACAGAACAGAATACATGAGCAGTTTTCCTGAGCTACCTATTACTTGTTTATGATATTTTTTTTTAAAAAAAATACTCCAGTTGCAGAATACATAAAACTATACCAAGGGGGAAAAACACCTTCTAAACTTACATGGTCTCTACATACAAATCAAAGAATAAATAAAAAAATTGTCCAACAGGATGATTAACTGAGTACGTTTATACCCTAACCTTTTGGCCTCTTTGTGATTCAAAGAGGCATACCAGTACCTATGATTGCTCCCTCCTATTTCCCCCCACAATTACAACTATGTGATGTAAATTAGTTTGACAGAAACTAACCTAAAGTCACCTGTAAGCTTCTACGGGTTGTTGTTGTTAGCTGCGAAGTCGCGTCTGACCCATCGCGACCCTATGGACAACATTCCTCCAGGCCTTCCTGTCCTCTACCATCTTCTGGAGTCCATTTAAGCTCACGCCTACTGCTTCAGTGACTCCATCCAGCCACCTCATTCTCTGTCGTCCCCTTCTTCTATTGCCCTCGATCTTTCCCAGCATTAGGCTCTTCTCCAGTGAGTCCTTCCTTCTCATTAGGTGGCCAAAGTATTTGAGTTTTAGCTTCAGGATCTGGCCTTCTAAAGAGCAGTCAGGATTGATCTCCTCTAGGACTGACCGGTTTGATCGCCTTGCAGTCCAAGGGACTCGCAGGAGTCTTCTCCAGCACCAGAGTTCAAAGGCCTCAATTCTTTGGCGCTCAGCCTTTCTTATGGTCCAACTTTCACTGCCATACATTGCTACTGGGAAGACCATAGCCTTGACTATACGTACTTTTGTTGACAGGGTGATGTCTCTGTTTTTTAGTGTGCTGTCTAGATTTGCCATGGCTTTCCTCCCCAGGAGCAAGCGTCTTTTGATTTCTTGGCTACAGTCCCCATCTGCAGTGATCTTGGAACCCAGGAAAATAAAATCTGTCACTACCTCCATTTCTTCCCCATCTATTTGCCAGGAATTGAGAGGGCCAGATGCCATGATCTTGGTTTTCTTAATGTTAAGTTTCAACCCAACTTTTGCACTCTCCTTCTTCACCCGCAACAAGAGGCTCTTTAGTTCTTCTTCACTTTCTGCCATTAGAGTGGTATCATCTGCGTATCTTAGGTTGTTGATATTTCTTCCGGCAATCTTAATTCCAACTTTTGATTCATCTAGCCCTGCCTTTCTCATGATGTGCTCTGCATATAAGTTAAATAGGCAGGGTGACAGTATACAGCCTTGCCGGACTCCTTTCCCAATTTTGAACCAATCAGTGGTTCCATGTCCAGTTCTCACTGTTGCTTCTTGACCCGCATATAGGTTTCTCAAGAGACAAATAAGATGGTCTGGTACTCCCATCTCTTTAAGAATTTGCCACAGTTTGTTATGATCCACACAATCAAAGGCTTTAGCATAGTCAATGAAGCAGAAGTAGACGTTTTTCTGGAACTCCCTAGCTTTCTCCATGATCCAGCGTATGTTGGCAATTTGATCTCTAGTTCCTCTGCCTCTTCGAAATCCTGCCTGTACTTCTGGTAGTTCTCGATCCACATACTGCTGAAGTCTAGCTTGTAGGATTTTAAGCATGACTTTACTAGCATGAGAAATGAGTGCAATGGTGCGATAGTTTGAACATTCTTTGGCACTGCCTTTCTTTGGAATTGGAATGTAAACTGATCTTTTCCAATCCTGTGGCCACTGTTGAGTTTTCCAAATTTGCTGGCAAATTGAGTGTAGCACTTTTACTGCACTGTCTTTTAAGATTTTGAATAGCTCAGCTGGAATACTGTCACCTCCACTAGCTTTGTTGTTGCTCAGCTTTTCTAAGGCCCACTTCACTTCACATTCTATGATATCTGGCTCGAGGTCAGTGACCACCTCATTGTGATTATCAGGGACATTAAGCTCATTCTTGTATAGTTCTTCTGTGTAATTTTGCCACCTCTTCTTAATCTCTTCTGCCTCTGTTAGGTCCCTGCCATTTTGGTCCTTTATCATGCCCATTTTTGCATTAAACGTTCCCTTCATCTCTCCAATTTTCTTGAAAAGATCTCTGGTCCTCCCTATTCTATTGTTTTCTTCTATTTCTTTGCACTGTTCATTTAAGAAGGCATTCTTATCTCTTCTAGCTATTCTCTGGAATTCTGCATTCAATTGGGCATATCTATGTTTTTCTCCCTTGCCTTTCGCTTCCCTCCTTTCCTTAGCTATTTGCAAAGCTTCCTCAGACAGCCATTTTGCTTTCTTGCATTTCTTTTTCTTTGGGATGGTTTTGGTTGCTACCTGTTGTACAATGTCGCGAACCTCTGTCCATAGTTCTTCAGGCACTCTGTCTATCAGATCTAATCCCTTAAATCTATTTGTCACCTCTACTGTATATTCAACAGGGATATGATTTAATTCATACCTGAGTGGCCTAGTGCTTTTCCCTACTTTCTTCAGTTTAAGCTTAAACTTTGCAAGGAGAAGCTCATGGTCTGAGCCACAGTCAGCTCCTGGTCTTGTTTTTACCGACTGTATAGAGCTTCTCCATCTTTGGCTGCAGAGCATATAGTCAATCTGATTTCTGTGTTGACCGTCTGGTGATGTCCATGTGTAGAGCCTACGGGTTAGGGTGGACCAGAACTTGTGTCTCTCCATTCCAAGTCCAATATCTTAACAACTACACCACACTGGCAACTCTTACTGAGCTGAAGCAGCATTTGTCTTACTTTGCATGGTCAACATGGAACATGAGGCCCAGGACTGGGGGAAGTATCCAATCACTTTTTTGTATTTGTAAGATACAATTTGTTTCTCATCACACAAAAGCTGCCATTCTATTTACCTAGCAGCAAATCTTATTGAACATTCCTCTGAATTGATAACTTATAAAAGTGACTTTTCACACGTACAAGCATTGCAGCATTCCCGTGGTCATGTGATCAAAATTTGGACGCTTGAGAATTGGCATGTATATATCATGGTCGGAGTGCCCAGGGGTCATGTGATCACTTTTGCAACCTTCACACAAGCAAAGTCAATGGGAAAGCCAGATTCATTAACAACTTTTACAAACTTAACAACTGCAGTGACTACTTAACAACTGTGTCAAGAAAGGTTGTAGAATGGGGTAAAACTCACTTAACAACTGTCTTGCTTAGCAACAGAAATTTGTGCTCAATTGTGATCATCAGTCGAGGACTATCTCTCTTTCTCTCTCTCTCTCTCTCTCTCTCTCTCTCTCTCTCTCTCTCTCTCTCTCTCTATATATATATATATATATATATATATATATATATATATATATATATATATATATATATATATAATGTTTGTTTTCTGAGGTTTTCGCGGGTGTTTGGATCTTTGGTCATTCGGGTTTTTTCCCACGTAGAATTGGAGGTGTAGGAGCAACGTTTCGACGGAATCCCATCCGTCATCCTCAGGCTGGTGGCTTCAGCTTCCTTCTTCTGGGAGAAGCATGTGGTAGTGGCTGTTTGTTCCTCTTTTTTAAACTGCCAGAGGGGGTGTGTTCTGTGGGTGCAGGTGTGCTCTGATTGGGTGGGGGATTAGGTGTGTTCTGATTGGGTGGGAGTGTTTTGAATGGTGGGTGTGTTCTGATTGGGTGGGAGTGTGTTTTGAGTGGATGGGCTGGTCTCAGCTGCCAGCCTTAGACCTGAGCTGGTGAGTTGTGCTGCTTTTGTCGGCTTCGTGTTTGTGGTGGTGCCATGTTTTTATAGTGGGTTTCAGTTTGCTTATTGTGTGGTTTGGAGGGGTTTAAAGTGGCTGATGTTGCAGCTGTAGTTAGGTTTCTGTTTTGTGGTTGTGCGTCATTATCATATATCTATATGATATCATATATCTATATGACATCATATATCTATATCTATATCTATATCTATCTATCTATCTATCTATCTATCTATCTATCTATCTATATCTATATCTATATCTATCTATCTATCTATCTATCTATCTATCTATCTATCTATCTATCTATCTATATATATATGTTTTCACACTCCCACCCAATCAGAACACACCCACCATTCAAAACACACTCCCACCCAATCAGAACACACTTAATCCCCCACCCAATCAGAGCACACCTCCACCCACAGAACACACCCCCTCTGGCAGTTTAAAAAAGAGGAACAAACAGCCACTACCACATGCTTCTCCCAGAAGAAGGAAGCCGAAGCCACCAGCCTGATGATGACGAATGGGATTCCGTCGAAACGTTGCTCCTACACCTTTAGTTCTACGTGGGGAAAAACCCGAATGACCAAAGATCCACACATATATATATATATATATATATATATATATATATATATATATATATATATATATATATATAGAGAGAGAGAGAGAGAGAGAGAGAGAGAGAGAGAGAGAGAGAGAGAGAGAGAGAGAGAAATAATGTCACAGTACATGTATTCACCATATTTTATTCCAATATAGAGCAAATTCTGCTTCAGTTTTTCAGACACATGCTTGCTCTTTATCTTCTTACAACTCATCTCAAGCTGCAAACTGGCTACAGTATCAGCTTTTAAAATATTTCTTTCTTCAAAGACTTGAACCAATTACACATTTGTGAAACATTTGTTTATTGAATTATTTAAAACACCAAGCTTTTAAATATTTCTTTAAACTTGAAGAGGTGGGTCAGGGAAGTTTTTTTTTGTTGTTGGATTGGCCTTACAACAATCAGTACTTTGCCAAACCTTTTCAAATGCAATGTTAAAAACAGATTTCTCAAACCACAATCTAAGGAAAAGATAAATTAAAGTTGGACATCAACATATCAATTCCTCTTTCCTTTATTTTCCTCTAGCATCCCAAGGAAAAGTGGGCAAAAATGTACACAAATGTACATGAAAGTAGGCAAAAATGTACATAAAAAGCGCACATCCTTGAGAAATATTTATAATTTAACCATTAGCTTATTATAATGGGAATGAGTGGCATCCGGTACAACTGTTCAGGTTATGGCAGCCCCTCAAGTTAGGCCAAGTCAAGAAACAGTTATTGCAGGCATCCTAGGAATGCTACTATATTGTTCAGTAGCATCGAAATGGTGCCCAAAACTTTTACTGCCCCTTTTCAAGGACAATAAAGCCAAAGCAGCGTTAAGTCTGAATCTCTTTCTCACAATTTCTACTTTCCCAGAGCTGAGCAACTGTTTCCTCTCTTCCACCTCTTTCTCAAGGCCAGAGCTAAATTCCTCTACAGGTTATCCCATATACAGGTAGATATGCTCTGGTTCTGCTTAATTTCAAAGTTCGGCTCTGGTTTAATCTTTAAACCAATTTTGGATTGGATGTGCCTCCAAAGACAAGGAGTGCCCTCCTGAATGTAACAGGTCATCCTAAGTGTTCTATAAGCAGAAAGATGGTGGGTATCAATAAATGAATTAAATCATTAGGATCAGCTTTATCAGCACCATCTGGGGGAGAAAGGATTGGTGAAAGCATTTAAAACTACAATGATCCATTAAGGGTGTTGGGGTCGGGTTTTATAATCGGTTTTAACTTTTAATATGTATTAATTTATTACGGGCATTGTTGTTTAATTACTTTTTAATTTTTGTATCCTGTTTTTATTATGTATTGCCCTGTTCACTGCCCTGAGTCCTTCGGGAGAAGGGCGGTATACAAATTAAATTATTAAATTATTAAATTAAATTAAGTTCCAGGGGATGAAAGACATAGAAGAAAGAACAAAAATGTTTTCACTCCACTATGTTGTATAATATTCAAGGTGTACATATTTGGACAGAAGTTTATACATTTTTCCTTTGACAGCACTTAGACTTATATACCGCTTCACAGTGCTTTACAGCCCTTGCTAAGCAGTTTACAGAGTCAGCCTATTGCCCCCAACAATCTGGGTCCTCCTTTTCTGACCTCAAAGGATGGAAAGCTAAGTCAACCTTGAGATGGTGAGGATCAAACTGCTAGCTTTTGGCAGAATTATCCTGCAATACTGCATTCTAACCACTGCGCCATCACATGCATGCCAATGTTCAAGCATTTCTTGATGCTTAAGAAATTCAGGCAATTTCTGGGTTTCCCTCCATGGGAAGTTGTCAATACAGTAATCGGTGATCCTTTAGATCCAGGGTTATAATTGCTTCATATCTAGCCAACCAAGTCACTATGTATCCCCCCTCCCAGCTGCTTTAAAAGATTTGAAAGTTCCCAAATTTGGAGGAAACAATTTCCATTATATAAGCAAAGATCTGAACTTACCCTTATTTCTAGGATGTGGTTAATTCAACTCAAACTTAAAGTCAGATGATGATGGATGGGGCTGGAGGTGGCACAGGAAAGTCTGTAGGCCTTCTATTCATGTCTCACACTATTCTTCGGAGAAACAAGAGATCTTCAGTTTCCACAGCAGCCGGTCAATTTGGCTCTGCTCTTAGTCACTTAAAAACTACCCATTGCCAAAATAAATGGTTTGCTATTAATAGATGAAAAGCAGTGCAGAATTTATTGAGACAGCATACCTCATCTGGTGTATTTGAAAAGAATCAAGCATGTTTTCATGGCCATCAGCCATCCCAATTGGCCCTTGCAAATGACAAACAAGCTTGGTTTTTTTCAACTTGGCACATACACTCCAAAGATATTAAAGACTGCAAGTTCCAGCATTCCTAGCCAGTTGCAGTCTACTTAAATCTGGA
Organism: Vipera ursinii; assembly: GCF_947247035.1. Classification (NCBI taxonomy): domain Eukaryota; kingdom Metazoa; phylum Chordata; class Lepidosauria; order Squamata; family Viperidae; genus Vipera; species Vipera ursinii. Next base: position 195,891,235 of record NC_139512.1, read on the forward strand.
ACGTGCCAAGCTGGGGAAGGGTGTGCTAGACCAAGGCCTGAACCAGAAGCTTGCAAAGGAAATTGTTTTCCAAAAAGAAGCCAGCAATGCTATACAGTTGCACTGCTGCTCCTTCTGCGTAAAAAGTAATAAATCAAACATGTTGTAGAATACATATCAACTCCTAAATATTAAGTCTGATGGGTCTTTTAAAAGAACTGGCTTGACTGGTAACTTATATTTTGGTTGGTTCAAATATCTGCAAGTTGCAGTAGCCAATTCTATACTGCTAGCTTCTTAAGCAAAAAACAAGATGGATTTTTTAAAATTAAATTTATATATCACCCATCTTGGTGTTTGGGCAACCCTAAAGGTTGATATACAATATAAGGCAAGTGGGCAATCTGGGACTGGTCATTGTCAATCACCCAGGCACTGTGGGAGTTGAAGACCAGTACATGGAATGGTAGCATCTTAGGGAAATCTGTTACAGATTCATACAATCATTGTTTTATTTTCATGTATTTTATGGAGAACATGTTCTTATCTGGTAAATGGGATACAGAATTGCAGCCTATAGCAGGAACATCCTTCTTAGCAGATACTGGGTTTTGAGATACCATTTTTAAAATGGTTGTAGCCATATTTGGCTGCGTCATCTTAGAAGATACAACTAGTGGATTACTGTTCAACCTTTAGTTTTTGCTCTATGCATTTTTTTAATTAATATTTCTATACCGCCCTTCTCCCGAAGGACTCAGGGCGGTGTACAGGGCAAGAATAAAACATAAAGTTACAAAAATTAAAAAGTTATTAAATACATGCCCATAAAAAACAATAAATACATTAATAAAACCCCCAATAAAATGATAATAAGAACCCCTGCAATCCCACCCTCAGGCCAGGCCGGCTTGTTCGAACAGGTATGTTTTCTGATCGTGGCGAAAGGAGCGAAGATCAGGCGCCGTCCGGAGCTCAACCGGTAGCTGGTTCCATAGCTCCGGGGCGCCCACAGAGAAAGATCTCCCCCTGGGGACCACCAGTCTACATTCTCTGACCGGTGGCACCCTGAGGAGTCCCTCTCTGTGGGAGCGCACAGGGCGAAGGGAAGTTGACGCCGGCAGCAGGTGTTCCCTAAGGTACTCCGGCCCCCTGCCATGTAGGGCTTTAAATACCATAACTAGTACCTTGAATCTCACCCGGAAGACAACTGGCAGCCAATGCAGCTCACGGAGCAGAGGTGTGACATGGGAGTATCGGGAGACTCCCAACACAACTCTCGCGGCTGCATTCTGTGCCAGTTGGAGCTTCTGGGTGGTCCTCAAGGGCAGCCCCATGTAGAGAGCGTTGCAGTAGTCTAGTCGTGAGGTCACGAGCGCGTGAGTGACCGTGCACAGATCATCCCGGCTTAGATAGGGCCGCAACTGGCGCACCAGGCGAACCTGGGTGAAAGCCCCCCTAGTCACAGCTCCTATATGGTCTTCCAGAGTGAGCCGTGAATCTATGAGGACTCCCAAGTTGCGAGCCCTATCTACGGGGGGTAATAATTCGCCCCCCATAACGAGAGGTGGAATGTCCGAATAAACCCGGGATGAAGGTATGCAAAGCCACTCGGTCTTGTCGGGGTTGAGTTGAAGTCTGTTCCTCCCCATCCAAACCCGAACCGCCTCCAGGCAACGGGACATCACGGCGAGGGCATCACTGGGGTGGTTTGGGGTCGAAAAGAAAAGCTGGGTATCATCAGCATACTGATGATACCCAACTCCAAAACCACGAATGATCTCACCCAGCGGTTTCATATAGATGTTGAACAGGAGAGGCGAGAGGACCGACCCCTGAGGAACTCCACAAATGAGAGACCTCGCGGTCGACCTCTGCCCTCCTGCCAACACCGACTGCGAGCGTCCCCGGAGATAGGAGGAGAACCACTGCAAAACCGTGCCTCCCACTCCCAACCCCCGGAGACGCCGCAGCAAGATACCATGGTCGATGGTATCGAAAGCCGCTGAGAGGTCTAATAGGACCAGAACAGAGGAATGCCCCCTGTCCCGAGCCCTCCAGAGATCATTCACCAGCGCGACCAATGCCGTCTCCGTGCTGTACCCGGGCCTGAAACCCGATTGGCACGGGTCTAGATAATCCGCTTCATCCAGGACCAGAGGGAGCTGATGTGCCACCACACTCTCAACAACCTTCGCAAGAAAGCGAAGGTTGGAGACAGGACGAAAGTTGTTCAATATAGCTGGGTCCAAGGCAGGCTTCTTGAGGAGAGGCCTCACCACCGCCTCTTTCAAGACGGCGGGGAAGCTACCCTCACTCAAAGAGGCCGATATAACTGCCTGGAACCAGCTATGTGTCCTCTCCCGGGCTGCATAAACCAGCCAGGAAGGGCACGGGTCCAATAAACATGTGGTGGTGCTCAGCCTCCCCATGATCCTGTCCACTTCCTCCGGAGTCACAGAATCAAACTCCTCCCAGGTGATATCGACAAGACCACCCGTGTCCTGCTCGACAGACTCTGCCCAGTCAGAGTCCAGACCGGTCCGAATCCGAGCGATTTTGTCCGACAGATGCTGGTTAAACTCCTCGGCACGACCCTGTAAGGGATCCTCCCTCACCTCCTGATTCAGGAGGGAGCGAGTCACCCTAAACAGGGCGGCCGGGCGATTATCTGCGGACGCGATAAGGGCAGCGAAGTGGTTAGACCTCGCCTCCCTTATCGCAGCGAGATAAGACCTAATATAGGTTCTTAGTCGCAATCGATTGGATTCGGATCGGCTGGACCTCCAACTGCTCTCTAGGCCCCGTCTCCGACGCTTCATCTCCCGGAGCTCCACGGAAAACCATGGGGCTCGACGGGATCTGCACCGGGTCAGGGGCCGCAGGGGTACAACTCGGTCAAGAGCCTCAGTGGCTGCCCTTTCCCAGGCTTCCACTAAGGTATCTGCCGAGCTGTGAGCAAGGAAGGCTGGTGGGGACCCCAGCGCCGCCTGGAACCTCTGGGGATCCATTAAGCGTCTGGGGCGGTACCATTTGATAGGTTCCCACGGCGGGGGGTGGCAAAACGGAAGACCAGCCGCAGGAGATGATGATCGGTCCATGACAGGGGCATAACAATTGGGGAGCCCCCACCAAGATCATCTAACCACCGTCCAGATAAAAAAACTAAGTGAAGGGTGTGGCCTCCCTCATGAGTCGGTCCCAAAATTACTTGCGTCAGGTCCATGGCCGTCATGGAAGCCATGAACTCCCGAGCCAACTCGGATGATCCTCCCAGAGATGGTAGATTGAAGTCCCCCAAAACTATAAGTTTCGGGAACTCAATCACCAGCCCAGAGAGGACATCGAGAAGCTCAGGCAGGGCTGCTGCTGCGTGACTAGGCGAAAGGTACACCAGCAGCAAGCCCAACTGCGCACCAGGGCCGCATCTCAAAAAGAGAGACTCACACCCGACTATCTGGGGAACGGTGGCCTCCCGTGGACACAAGGTCTCCCTTATAACAACAGCCACTCCCCCACCCCTACCCTGAGCCCGAGGCCGGTGCAGCACCCGGAAACCTGGTGGGCAAAGATCCACCAGAGGAATGCCGCCCTCTGGGCCCAACCAAGTTTCCGTGATGCAAGCCAGGTCCGCCTGCTCACCCTCGACCAAGTCACGGACGAGAGGAGCCTTGTTGACGACCGACCTGGCATTCAAGTACACCAGCCGGAGCTCAGGAGGCTGCACGTCCTCACTCCCGGGACCTCGGGGCGGAACCAGAGGGTCGGAGTGCCTCACCGCTTGTAAGCAGCGGAGAGGCCTTCCCTGAGATCGATACGGCCCTCTGTTCCCTGAGATCGATACGGCCCTCCGTAAAACTGTCTATGGCTGTATAAGAGATCATTCCAAGTATGGAGCTGGTTTCCAGAGTTATGCTGTAACTCAGGGATCTCCAAACTTGGCAACTTTAAGACTTGTGGACTTCAACTCCCCAGGGGAATTCTGGGAGTTGAAGTCCACAAGTCTTAAAGTTGCCAAGTTTGGAGACCCCTGCTGTAACTCTTATGTCAAGGAGGCTCAGAAGACCATTTTTTGGCACAATTGTAGCTCTATTTCCAGGAGCGTGTGTAACCTAAGTATTTATTAGTTTTGGTAAAAATGTTATAATAATATTTTATAGATATTTTGTCAGCCAAAAATGTGATTCTTTAGTTTATTAAATAAATAGATGTTACATCTCTCTATCACATGAGATAAGGCCTGGCTGCTAATAAAAGATTGACAAATGGTTCAATCTTTTGCCCAGTTTCCCAGAATTTCAACCACTCTTAGTAAAGTTTAGCTCCTATAATGGCACAAGACTGAAAACTAAAAGAATTAATGTGACATCAAAAAATTAAATATGAGGAATAGGAATATGAAGAATATAAGATTAAATTAAGAGAACAACTGGCTGCAGAGGGATGTAGTTTACAATGATTTTTGTATGTATAGTTAAGAGAAAGATTTAAGAGATAATAGGACATTTTGACTGAGCAGAAGACAGAATTTTAAGTTGAACTAGATACAAACAATAGAAATATAATTGCTAACATATAAGCTTTTCTTGAAATTGGAAACAAAAAAAGAAGTGAAAGACTGATAAAATGAGCTAAGAACTTTGCACACAATATACTGATGGAGCAGTGGGAAAATATGTGGTGAAAAGGATTGAAACTTATATTATAGTTTAATATATCATTTTTATAAAATGATATATAAAATGGCATTTGCTTGCAGAAAAATTGTCCAGAACGTAGAGGTATGGTACTTCAAATTTCCTTTTAATATTTGTAACTTTGTATTTTATTCTTGTCCTGTGAACCGCCCTGAGTCCTCAGGGAGAAGGGCAGTATAGAAATATTATTAAATAAATAAATAAATAAATTTATATTAGAAGTATGGAAACATGAAAGGACATTTATCTTGGTAGACTTGTAAGTAAGACAGAAAATTCTGGGTTCAAATACATATACCGATACAAAGAATTTTAAAGATCAACATTCAAATGAAACCAGAACTTTTCTTGCTGGGATTTATGAACAGTCAATTAGAAAACAGCCATGAAATATTACTTTTATATATGGTCACTGCTATTATATGGGCAAAAATGGATGAAATACTTACAAGGAAGGAATGGTTGGTGAAGATGACAGAACTCAGAGTTGACAAAATTAATTTGTTAAAGAAAGATCAACAACTACACTTATCAGCGACTAGAAACCCCTTGTGGGCTTTTTGCTAAAAAAAAGAAAAGAAAAAATGAAGTTGGGTTTTATAGGTTTGAAGATTAGAAAAGGTAGCTTATGGAAAGAAGGTAATTATGATGTAACCTTAGAGACAGATAGTAAAATATAAATGCATTTATAACTGCTGTCAAAAAGATCACAAGCTTTTCACAATCTCAACCAACTCAGTTCATATTGAATATAATGAAAGTAATAAAACTGTTAGAATTTTCTTCATATAAAAATGCATATACATAAGATCTTATAGCTAGCAAAAAGAGAAGCAGTGGGATGAAGCAAAAAAATCCACAACAAACAAATAAAACAGCAAAGTAATTGTTAATTAAAGAGTATGAATGTTTGGTCTAATATGACTCAATTAAACCAGCCATTCATTCACTAGACATATTTATAAATTCTGAAGTATACTTTCCAATTTCACTGGGATGTGTCTTCCAAGATCTTATATGTTAGACCACAGGTCCCCAACCTTTTGAGCACCAGAGACTGGTTCTGTGGGGAAAGTTTTTTTCTGCGGACCAGAGGGGATGTGGCTTCATGTACTGCTTGCATCCCGCAGATGGGGCTTTGCTTGTTTGCACGGACCAGTTTCTGACATGCCGCAGCCCAGTGCCGGTCCACGGACTGGGGGTTGGGGACCCCTGTATTAGGGTGTTATCTGTAAATCACCCTCTGAGACAAAGAATGTATTCCTTTCTCTATTAAATGAAAGACTATTACAAGTTGGAACAGGCTAAAACAGTACATTTTTAGAAGACCATAATAAGTTATTAGAAAAATAAATTAACAGCGCAGGTCATTAACACAATCTTATCACAAACATATTGCTCCATTAGATAAGAAGAAATTTCAGCTATCGTTTTTTGTATAGGTGAAATGATTCCAGCATAAATTCCTCTTACAATTTTTCCTAATTTATTTAGTTGTTTGATCATTCACATCTCACATTTGACAGATGATCATGAACAGATCACTTAATACAATCTCATTTCCAAACCGGCAATACATTTCTCTGGAAATTACCATCAGTAATATACATTCTTGAAATAGTTTTTTCCCCTCTGTGTTGTTTTCTAACAGTTTTTCCATGATATTCTCATTTTTTCTCAAGGTCTACATCTCAAAAATATAGAATGAATGAATGAATGAATGAATGAATAAATGAATGAATGAACTGGATCTCATGTACTTCCAAATGAATTCTACTCCTGGGATCAATGAGGAAATATCTCCAGGTAACAGGCAAAGAAATATAGGGTGCTTTTCCCCCCCCCCTCAAATTCCTTTTCATTCTCTTGCCAGAAATCTTTTCTCTACTCTACTCTGCTAATAAAAGAAATGCTATTTCCTTGGAAGGTATATGTATTTCCTAAACAGATGCCGCTTCCTTAATGTAGGGGGATGCACTGGAAGTTCTCTTTCAATCCATTAAATGCTCTCTGCACAGCAGTTGTTAACAGATATCTTACCCCAGAATGTAGTATTCACACTAAAAGCCATACATTTTACAGCTAGTTAGGTATGGAAGTAGTTAGAATATAGGTTTGGGTAATGGTTAAATTTGTAACAAATTTAGAACAACAAATATGAAGTCTTTCTACTATGGAGGCTTATTACATCAATGCATCGTATTAATAAATCACACCACATTTTTCTAGGATATTTTTGAGATATGAAACATGTTTATTGTACTGTGTGGCAGCTAATTCACATATTCAGATTACCTGGCTGGACTTCCTGCCTTGGGGACAAGCACACCCCCTGAGTATAAATAACCTTGTTTTAAGGGAGATTAATATAAGAATTTGCAGGGACGCAGTGGCTCAGTGGGTTAGGACGCTGAGCTTGTCGATCAGAAGGTCGGCAGTTTGGTGGGTTGAATCCCGAGTGCCACATAACAGAGTGAGCGCCTGTTACTCGTCCCAGCTTCTGCCAACCTAGCAGTTCGAAAGCACGTAAAAATGCAAGTAGAAAAATAGGGACCACTACGGTGGGAAGGTAACAGCGTTCTGTGCGCCTTTGGCGTCTAGTCATGCCGGCCACATGACCACGGAGACGTCCTCGGACAAGCGCTGGCTCTTCGGCTTTGAAACAGAGATGAGCACTGGCCCCTAAAGTTGGAAACAACTAGCACGCATGTGCGGGGGAACCTTTACCTTTACCTTTACCTAATATAAGAAGTAAGCTTAGTGAGTTTCAATCTTTGGCCAGAAGTTAAACTTCCTATGAAGCCCCTTTTAGCTGGGAAGCAACATAAATTCTTCTTTCTTCTTTGTTGGTAACCACCAACAAAGCCAGGGTTATAGCATCTTATGAAGGAACACTTTAGAAGCTTTAGGGAGGCTTTTGCAAATTTATAGAATTATTTTTATGCTTTGTATCATTGCTTTATCATACATCTTTCAGCTAATTATTCTCTGCAATTCTCACTGTATTTTAGTTTAGGGTCATTTGGGAACTTTTTTGTAGCTGTGTAGCAGACTATACATAAGAGAAAACAGTTTTATGGGGTGCAGAGGTGTTGCTATTGTGAACAAAGTACCGTATGTGTGCTCTCAGAAAGTCAGATAATACAACATAATAAATAACATTTCACAAGGATAATTCCAGATATTAATTCAGTCAGCAGAGTAGCAGACAAGGAGATAATTCTGACATGCTATCTGTTAACCTGTTATCTTGACACCATGTGAATGTGAATGTTACAACTCAGAAAGTTATCTCAAGGCTGTATGTTGTTCAGTCTTATCTAAATGGCAAGTGGAGACAACAAGGCTTAGTTATAGGACAACATGGGCTAGATTCAACCTTCCCCATCATGACCCATTTGAACAATAATGTATATACCTCAAATTCTAAGCCATTGACAGCACCCTAATTTGCAGGAGAGGGGGGGGAATCAAATAATCAATATAGAAATATTTTATCTATTTTACATTTCTCTTCACTTGTCTTTCTTCCTCTCTCTCTTTCCTGGAAAAGATGATGAAAAGCAACTACCACAGCTCCAAATTTATCATCAGGTAAATGTGGGAATCCCAAAGAAGTACTGTTAAGGAGAAGAACATTTTTCCAGCGGTAGAAGACAAGGAATATTATTTTATTATAAATAATACTGGTTAGAGTAATACTTGTTAGAAATTATACTTGAAGATAACACAACCATGAACACAGAAAAGAAACATAGAAACATACAAACTATAAGGAAAATACAGACATACTGACTAACTAGCAAGGGATCCTAGAGATAGCAAATAAATGAGTACCAAGAAACCAGAGTATGCACCCATGCTTACAAAAACCCCCCACAATGTTCTACTTAAGTTACCACAATATGTACAGCTACCCATAGAAGCTTCACCGTTAGAATCACTGTTGTGTCATTGCTGAAGCTCCATAGCTACCATAATTAAAACATATGAAGAGTACTTTCTCCTAATCTTTCCTTAAAGCATCAAGTGTGATTTCAGAAATGGGAACATAGGGGTAAACCGAGCCAGTTAACAAACCTCAATCTTACACAAGGAATATCTTTTCTTTTTCAAACACTGTTGTACAAAGTGCTGGACGTTGTACATTTTGCAAAATTAGTACATACTGTAGGTAGGACACTCTTCTGGAAAAAAATCCAAAGTGACTGATTCCTGCTCAAATTCAAATAGCATGGATGTCAGAATTAGACCAGAACTAAAAGCCTGAAAATGAAAGTATATCCAATGTTATTGTTCATATTATTTAAAGCATGTCTGAGTGGGGGAGATGGCTGTACAAAATATATTTATTGTCAGTATAGGTGATTTATTTAATATTAACCCTTGCATCACTGTAAGATATGCTGGACTTCAGTATTCATGACAAAAGTATATCAAAAATCAAACAAAAAGTGATTTATCCATTGTGTGTTTGTAACTGCAGATCAAATGATGTGACCAAGGTGCTATAGGGCTCCTGCTGCAGGCAAATTTTAATTAAGTACATCTTAATTAATAAATCTGTGTGGGTTAAATCAGCTTGCTTTTTTTCATTATCTCCTCTTCATTTTCAATATGCTAGGGGCAGTACAAGAAACATAACTGACTTTATACAATAATTACAATCAATGTATATACACTTGATGAAGTATAGTCCTCTGGTTTGGAACACCTTTTAATCAGCTTCCTTAAAAGCTTTATCCACTAGTGTTAATGGATTAATCTATGCAAGCTATGCAACCAGCAGATGTTAATAGCCAGACAGATGTTGGCATCTGTCCCAAATACGGTACTAGGCAACTACAACTAAAACAACAAAATATCTCATGTTCACTCTCCCCAAATGCTACCACTATCCTGTATTAAAACCTGCTTTACTGTACCTTTTATAAGAAAATCATAAGAAAGCAATATTGCCTCTGATTAGGAATGTTATTGATGAATATGTTCTGGAAGATCAGGACTCAAATTTCCTATATTTGCTATTCTACCTGTAAACTGAGGCACCAATTTACAGCTGAGTCCATTGTAGTTAGACTGTGTTAGATATTAAGTTCTCTTGACCACAGTGGCTTTTATTATGTAAATTATGGATGTTTTTGTGTAATTCAGACACTGAGCACTCTAAATGAAGATACTATCTAGCTATTTCTCCTTCCCTCCCCATATATTTGCAGAGACATTGGTTGTTTAGTCCACCTCTAGGGTATCAGAATTTTTATAGCCAACCCAAGTTTGCTCATCTGACTTGGGAACTCAACTCTACTACAAGTGTTAAAATTTTAAGTACAAGAAGTTGAAGGTGATAATAAAAACAAAATGTACATATTCAGTAAGTTGAGATATCCTCTAGCATTTCTAGAGAGGAGGGTATATATATATATTAAAAATAATAGTTCTGCATCTCACTAGCTTGCTGTTTCCACTAGCCTTCAAGCATTTAGCTAATTTTTTTGGTTGCTTATTATATTATGATCCACATGTTCAATTAATGTTAAAAAAGCTAATACTGTCAAACACTAGAGGACATTGCTAATTGCTTATAGTTAGACTGCAATCTGTGTTGTGTGTATGTTATGCTCAATTTCAACTCCATTACCACATTCCAAATTACACGATTAAACCAAAATGCATTTTTTCAATTTGCATACTTTATTCAGTAGGCAATGCCACATACATCCTATCTTATCTTCACAGTCATTAGCTTTTTTCAATACAATATAGATTTCTAGGAAGCTGAATTATATAAGATTTGTATTTATTTTATTTAATAGCTGTATAACTTTGAGGAGCTAACAAAACAAATGAATAAAATAACAAAAGATGGACTGTTCGTATTTGTGTACGCATACATCTAAGTGTAAATTAAAATGATAGAAAACATCTTGAAAAACACAAACAGCTTCCCAACAGGGCCAACGTTTAATTCATTTATCATGTATATTAAACCAGCATTCTGCAAACTAATATTCTGGAGAATAGTTTAGAGTACAGTTCTCAGAATCACTAGTTAGCCTAGTTACCGTGTTTCCCTGAAAATAAGACCCAACTGGAAAATAAGCACCAGTTAAGATCATCAGCCAGACCGAGGCATTTAGTATCGTATTTCCCTGAATATAAGCCCTAACCGGAAAATAACCCCTAATGTGTCTTTTGGAGCCAAAATTAGTATACCACCCAATCTTATTTTTAGGGACACACGGTATTGTATTATCTAGGCCGGCTGGGAATTCTTAAAGTTGCATTTCTAGTGTACCTGGAGGGTACCGTGTTTGGAAAACAGTGCATCAAAGAAACAAATTTCACAGAGCATAAATACAACTTTCCCAAGAATGGACAGAGTGGCATGCCATATTGCAAACCATGGATGGAGGAAAATGCCATTTGCCTGTCCTTGCAAAGTAATGAATGTAATATACTTCCTTTTTTTCTTTTAAATATATGGTTGTAATTAGCTTGGCATACAAGGCAAAAGTCATTGGAGAAGAAAAAGACTGAAGGCAATAAAAAAAAGGTTTAGAAAAGACTGGATGACTAGTTGTTACCAGTGACATATAAGTAAGAGCTTACAAAAACTCAAAACAGCCTTTTGTGACAGATTTTATTTATTTATTTATAACATTTATAGAGCTGCCCATCTTATAATCAACTCTGGACGGCTCCCAATCAAAAAAGTATAGTCCTGACAAAATGTCCATTAGGTCATGAAGAGTTGGAAGCAACCAAACAAAAAGAACAACCATGAATCATTAAAACAAACTTTAGAACTCAAAAGGCAAAAGTCAAAAAAACCAAAATACTTTTGAGTTTGGACTTCTTAAAAGTATAACAAGTCTTACCTTAATACCGATGGCTTTTAATATTTCAAAGCTAATGTATCAGTTTTGCATGTAACCTATGCCATTGGCCATGGTGAGGGATCTTAATAAAGCAAAAATAATTTACAGTGGCTCTTTAAAGTTTTAAGAACTTAAAAATATTAAAGAAAGCAATAACTTTTAAAATATAAAGCTGCTCTATTGTGCTCTTTTATTGAGGAATAAACTGATGTGATATCTCTGGGATTTTATTTTTTATCCATTTTTTATCCATTTTAAAGTACCAAGCTAAATCCTAACGAATGTAAAGTTAATTGTTGCAACTCGGTGAGATATTAAGTTCGTCCACTGTTTAAGAGCTATTATAGGGGCATATTAAGAGTTTTTTTAGTTATAACAACCAGGATTAATTCAGTATTGCAAAAAATATTCAAAATACAGCAATTTAAAATTTTTACCTGTCACTAGCAACTCAAATTATATATAGAATAGCAGAGACATTATGAGGAATGATTGTCACCATCACCGCATCAGCCTTCTCCTTGCTAGGCTGTAAAATACATTATTATCAGCAGTTCGTTGTTGTTTCTGTCATTATCCAATTTAATTTTTTTTACCCTAGGTCCTCTAAACCATAGCCAAAGATTATCAAAACCAATGATAGGCTTTCAACAGCTTGTCCAGCTGAAAACCTCTCTCAAGTTGAGCTGCTATCAGCCTTGCATGAACTGACGTCAGACTGTTGTTTACAAGTGATGGAGTGTTGCCAAGTTCTTTCTAGTGAATTGAAGACAGCAGCATTGTCGTACTCTGTTGATTGTGCAGAAGCAAAGAACAAGTTCTTTTTGTCCGTGGTAGATCTTAGTGACTGCATGTTTGGACACACACACACACACACACACAAACACACACAGAGTTCCTGGACCATGAACAAATCAAATCAAATCAAGTTCTTAAAAAGTAATTGTAACCATGCTGACATGCTGTCCATTAAGGAGGGGAAATATTCCACAGATATAAAGTCTTTTTTTAACCAAATTTCATTCCTGCATGCTTCTAAGTTTAAGAACTTTAAAATCTCTAGTTAACAATCATGTAAAGTATGGAAGCTCATAAAAAATATACTTCCTTAAATTTAGTACAACTACATTTTCAAAAGCTGTAATTTGAGACATGAAATATGCGGATGCTGATGTTTCAGATGGGGATTTTCTCCTTAAGCTTTAAATTTTTTTCATGTATTCAACAGCCAGAAATGCATAAATATGAAGAAACATTTTGCCCCCATGAACTTTTGTATGAATCCCTTAGAAATGTTTAGAATAGCTCACGTTCCTTCCTCTTTTGGCAGCTAGGAAAACCCCACGTTAGAAAAATTTTCAGTGGAAAACAGTTGGTCTAAAAAGACTTTCGGTTTAAGAGAATAAAGTATAATTTCTTCTCCTTCCCCTCCCATATGATTATGTTACATTATTCTCATTTGGCACTTCTAAAATACAATAATGCAGATAAAATTTAACAACATTAACATGCTCACACTTTCTCTTTGGATACAGAGTTTTCTGAAATAAGATTATTCTTCCTTTTAACCTAATGAAAGAAAGAAAGCTTGTGTCAACGCTGCTAACATCAGATGACAAAAGATGAAGAAGCAGCTATTTTATATTTCTACTTGTGTGTCACTTTTAGAATTAAAGTTAGATGAAGATGGGAGGGGGAAAGAAGAATATGCATGGGGGATTAGTTAGACATAATAACATAGCAGCTGAGCATTTTCAAGGTTGTATGTAATAAGAGGCGATAAGAACTGGGGGTTAAGCTAAGGAGGGAAAACTTACCTTTCAAACTAATTGGAGAATGTGATTTATGGCAGCAACTAAAGGAGGGAACTATGCTTTAATATTATTGTGCTCAGGGGAGGGGAATCCAGATTTCGGCTTTAACCAAGTATTGCCAGTGTGATATTGCTCTAATAAAGACAATTTTAAGGTAAACAATGCCTCAGAGTTCTTTGAAGAGTTCATCCATGGGAAGCTTGACAGCTTGTTTCAGATGGTGATTTCTCCTCCTTTTTTAAGGCTGATTTCTAATCATGATTGGGGCTACTGTGGTCTGGCTAGAAGGCATTATAATCTTACACTAGCCAGGGTGAGTATATGTTTCTGATTTTTTTCTCAAACGTTTGGCTTTAGAAATTTGTTTACTTTTCAATTGAAGATCTATTCAGGAAAAAGGGAATATATAGTATTAGAGGATTAGGTTTTCCCACAGTAATCATTACATATTTCAACTTAAATCTAAGTTTTCATTTAAAATTGAAGTAAATTATACCAGAAACTAGAAAGTTCAAGTCCCACCTTAGCCATGAAAGCTAGCTGGGTGACTTTCGGCCAGTTACTCTCTCTCAGTCCAACTTCCCTCACAAGGTTGTTGTTTTGGGGAAAATAGGAGGAGGAAGATGTTTCGGATATGTTCACTGCCTTGAGTTATTTGTAATAATAATAAAGGCAAGATTATATCTACCTACCTACCTACCTACCTCTAGGTATCTCTCTCTCTCTCTCTCTCTCTCTCTCTCTCTCTCTCTCTCTCTCTCTCTATCTATCTATCTATCTAAATTTTTATGTTGCCCGTCTCGTCTATAAGGTGAAACTTGGAGGCTATAAGGTGATTCTGGGATACAAATAGATAAACAAATTAAATAATTTGACTTAATTTAGTGGTGAAATTGAGATCTTATTGAAACCTCTTCAGATTACTGACAAACAGATGACATTATTTTTCTTTAACATAGTGAAAAGCAAGCTTCTTGCATATAAAAGACTGCACAGTGCAGAGGAATGTTCTTCTCCAACTTGCTGCCTATTCTCTTAGTATCATAAAGACAAAACAGTTTTTTTGTTTTGTCTTGTTTATAAGACAAGACAAGACTGTCCAAAATGATCCTTCCTCATTTGAAAAAAAATACTATGCACACATATTATGTAGGTGTAGGCAGCATAACTGGAAAAATGTTAAAAATATGGATTTAGGTTGCATATTTAAAAATCCATCTTGCTAGGTAGGCCACTGGGAGATTTTCATGTATTGTTTAGGGAAAAATAATGAATGAATACAACCCCTCCCCCAACCTATGAGCTTAAGGTTCATTAAGTGGGGGAAGACGTTTGGCAGAATTCTGAGGTACAAGAGATGATAATAAGCAACACTTGATTTTGTTTGATAATTTTCATTAAAATTTAAAAATGCAAAATAAAAAATAAAAACAAGCTAAGAAAAATATAAAAGATAAAAAAATGAAAAGTGCAAAGAAAACAGTGAGAAAGATAGAAAACAATTAAGAAAAAATGTATAAAGAAATGACTTCCTCTTCAACAAGACAGGTACAAACAATTTCACTAACTTATTGCCCTCTCTAACATTTTAACCAAATCCTATATCTCAACTCTTATCTTTAAACAAATTATTAATGATGTCATTGAATCTTAATCAAGGTTACCAGAAGTAACAGCATATATATTTTAATCAAATAAATCATTTCCATATTCCCTTTGTTTAAACACTAAACTGTAAAAATGCCACAAAAAATTCTTCCCACATCTTATCTCTTATCTATAAACAAATCTTTAAAGCCCCATCATTTAAACTTAGTCAAGAAAAAATCCATTAAGAACAACCTGAAATAGCAACAAATTAAAAATCTTGATCTTTGATCTCTTCAACTTAATTTCTCATCATTTTCTCTTTGCTTCCTCTCAGAAATGTATTCAGAAGCTTAACACATACCAGAAATAACACCAGTATTTTAACCTCAATTGAATAAGACAACTTTCCTCTCCTTTTAAAACCATAGTATATCACATTCTCCGAAAATACAAAAAAAAAAACCCTCTCCCCAAATCTTATCTATGAACAGATCTTAAAAGCCTCTCATTTGGTCTTGGTCGAGAAAAACCCATTAAGAGTCGCTAAAAGTTCATATATATTTTAAAACTTGATCAAATAAGCCAAGTTTATATTCATTCATTTTACTTTTAAAAATCCTGATGTTTATTTCCTTTAAATAGTGGCCCAGAAGCTGGTTTTATTTTCTCAAGAAGTCCTTGTGGGTATAACACATGTAGTGCATTCAGAAAGTATTCAGACCCCCTTCATTTTTGTCAATTTTGTTATGCAGCAGCCTGATTCTACAGTTGTTGAATTTCATTTTTTTTTCTCATTAATTTACACTCAGTACCACATAATGATAAAGTGAAAGCAGAAGTTTAAAAATGTCTATAAATTTATTAAAAAGGGAAAAAATGAAATATCACATTGGCATAAGTATTCAGACCTTTCATTTAGTACTTTGTTGAAGTACCTTTGGCAGCAATTATAGCCTTGAGTCTTTCTGGGTATGACACAACAAGCTTTGCCACCTGGATGCCACCACCATGCTTCACTGTTGGGATGATATTGGGCAGGTGATGAGTAGTGCCTGGCTTCCTCCAGACATAATATTTAGAACTGAAGCCAAACAGTTCAATCTTGCTTTCATCAGACCAGAGAATTTTATTCCTCATAGTCTGAGAGTCTTTCAGGTGCTTTTTTGCAAACTCCAAGCAGGCTTTCATGTTTCCATCTACCTACTCTGCCATAAAGCCCAGATTGGTGGAGGGCTGTAGAGATGGTTGTTCTTCTGGAACTCTGTCCCATCCCCACACAGGATCTCTGGAGCTCAGTCAGAATAACCATCGGGTTCTTGGTCACCTCTCTTACTAAGACCCTAAGACTCTTCCAGTGGCGTAGCGTGGGTTGTCAGCACCCGGGGCAAGGCAAGTAATTTGTGCCCCCTAACCCATGGATTTTAGCACTCGAGTCTGCCGCAGGGAGCCCCGCATCCTGGGCATCCACCGCACCCCCCACCCACGCCTCCCCCGGGAAAAGGGGGAAGGTCCGGCATCCCCTCCCTCACGTGCGGCAGAAGCGCCGGGACCCGAGGCCGTGCCAGGAGGCGGGCGGCGCAGCGGAGCCTCCGCTTCGGAGATGGCGGGGGGGGCGGCTGGGGGCGCCGCCGTCCCTTTCTTACCTCTGATGCCTGGAAGAGAGCGGGACCCGCCAGCGCAGCTGCTCGTCTCGCTCAGGCATGCACCGCGGCTGGCCGGGGCTTCCGCCGGGGGCGCATCCGGGCACGGGGAGCGAGGGAGGGGGCCGGCACGACGCCCCGTGAGCTTGGCAGCCCTTGGCCGGAGCTGCAGCTGAGCCTGGAGCCACACCAGCCCGCACCTGCTGCCCCGGGAGAGCTCGGCTCGCTCCTCTGACCCCCCTCCCGCCACCGCCACCCCCTCAGCCACGTGCGCTGGGCCGCCACTGTGGGGGCTGCTCTAGTGCGGAGAGGGGGAGGCCGGTCCCCGTTCGGCCCGCCAGCCCCGGGAGAGCCCCGCGCGAGCGCCTCGCCAGCCGCTGAACTCTGGCTTTTGAGCAGGAGCGACCTTGCCCTGCTTGCCCTTGCCCGGCGCCAGGAGCAGCCGCCGCCGACCGCCCCGCTTTTCGCAAGCCCCGCTACGCCGCCGCCACCTGCCGCGGGGTGAGGGAGTCGGGGCCGCACCGGCGGGCGCTTCTCTGGCAGTGGGGCATGCTGGTGCCCTGCACTGCGCTCTGTCTGCGGGGGCCGCCCTGGGAAAGGTGGAAGTGCAGCTGTGGTCTGGGATGGCTCCGAGCCCTGTCTGGCCGGCTTTGTGCCTCCGTCCCCCAAGAGTAGCTGGTTGTGAGTTGCTGCTTCCCCAAGTGCGCCTCAGCCCCAGATCCCCCCCGCGGGACTCCAGCCACGCGAAGGGTGCTTCGGCGCGTCTTCCATCCTTCCCGAGTGCGAGCGCGCCCCCCCAGATGTTGCGCCCGGTGCGGCCGGCCCCCCCTGCACCCCCCACGCTACGCCACTGGACTCTTCTCCTCTGACTGCTCACTTTAACTGGGTGACCAGCTCTTGGAAGAGTCCTGGTTGTGCCAAACTTCTTCCATTTGAGCACTATGGAGGCACTGTGCTCTTAGGAACCTTCAGTGCAGCAGACATTTTACTGTAGCCTTCCTCAGATCTGTGCCTTGCAATAATCCTGTCTCTGAGCTCTGCAGGCAGATCCATTGTCCTCATGGCTTTTGCCCTGCTACAGTATGCATTGTCAACTGTGAGGCCTTCTACAGAGAGGTGAGTACTTTCCAAATCATGCCCAATCAATTTAATTTACCCCAGGTAGACTTCAATGAAGGTGTAGAAACATGTCAGCAACAATCAGGAGATATGGGAGGCACCTGAGCTAAATTTCAAGTGTTGTTGCAAAGGATCTGAATACTTACGCCAATGTGATATTTCAGTTTTTTCTTTTTAATAAATTTACAGACATTTCTAAAATTCTGTTTTCACTGTCATTATGGGGTACTGGGTGTGGATTAATGATAAAAAAATGAATTTCAACAAGCGTAGAATCAGACTGCTGCATAACAAAATTGATGAAAGTGAAGGGGGTCTGAATACTTTCTGAATGCACTGTATTTTTTTGTAATTCCAAAATAAGACAATTGCCCAAGTCATTCTTCTGATTTATTATTTGTATGTTCCTTTTAGCCAGTTTCATTTGTAAGTGCTAAGTAACACCTTTTTCATTATCAACTATTATCTTGCCATTTTAAAATTCATATCCAAAACAGTCTTATTCTCAGATGTATCCTCTTCTATCTCCTCTTTTAAAGTCATTTTCATGGTAGCAGACAGTTCTTATACATTGTACATTGTTGCCAAATATCCTCAAATTTTTCCAAAGTTAAAATACTACTCTACTCTATAGTAATATAATATATTGGACAGAGCTGGAAAAGAAACTTAAAACAGAAGAGCCTTCTCTTTGTAGGGAAATTCCATCATAGGCTTTATTTTTGCAGAATGAACGTATACATCACGTGTATCCAGCACATTATTCCCTTTTGGGGGAAGCAAGTTATGCAAAGTACAGAAGAAGGAATAGCCAGCTGAAGAAACCAAGGACATTTATTTGCTCAATTTATAAGCCACCTATTCAATTAACTAAGTGACTCTACAGTAGATGTACATATTAAAACAAGTAGAAAGTACTAAACAGCAACGTCTATCTGCCTATCTGTCCCCATATCCCAGGGAAAGAAGCATGAAGAACCAATTAATAAAATCTCACTGTGTGGTTCACAATTCACTGTGCCCCCAAAACTATTGAAAAAGCTACATTTAAGGGCTTTTCAGAATGACAACCCTCAAGCCAGGCATACATTAGGGGAGATAATTTGCTTTATTTTAGAAAGGATTTGTAATAGAAACGTGGCTTTTCTGGATCAGGGCATTTCAGAGAATACGTAGTAATGCTGCATAATATTTTAATGTTTTTTGTAAATTTTATATTTCCCAATCTGGGGTTTTAGTTTCATTGGTTCCCCTGTAGGAGTTCTTTTATGATGTAATTTATGGTGTATTTTATTTTTTCTTTATATCACCCTAAGGCTTCCAATTACCATGACTCATAAATTGAATTAATTAATTAAATGATACTAAAACATGCTTTCTGGTATACATTTGAGTCCTTTTATTCCTAACTAAACTTGCACATTCTTTTCTCTAAAGGTAAAGGTAAAGGTTCCCCCGCACATGCGTGCTAGTCGTTTCCGACTCTAGGGGCCGGTGCTCATCTCCGTTTCATAGCCGAAGAGCCAGCGCTTGTCCGAGGACATCTCCGTGGTCATGTGGCCGGCATGACTAGACGCCAAAGGCGCACGGAACGCTGTTACCTTCCCACCGTAGTGGTCCCTATTTTTCTACTTGCATTTTTACGTGCTTTCGAACTGCTAGGTTGGCAGAAGCTGGGACGAGTAACAGGCGCTCACTCTGCTACGCGGCACTCGGGATTCGACCCGCCAAACTGCCGACCTTCCAATCGACAAGTTCAGCGTCCTAACCCACTGAGCCACCGCGTCCCTAGCTTTTCTCTACACATACTATATACACCAAATTCACTCCATGAGATTTGAACTTTTTCTATATAAACACACTTACACTTAATTTCATTTCTTTATACTTTTTTTATCATTTATTTATTTATTATTTTCCAAGTCACAATCTTCCATCATGGGTTTGGTCAATCAAGGTTTTCAGTCTTTGTAGTAAGAAAAAAAAGTATAGTCTAGGGCAGGGGTAGGCAACCTTGGCTCTTTTATGACTCATGGACTTCAACTCCCAGAATTCCTGAGCCAGCCATGCTGAGGGGAAAGGGAGAGTTTCCAAGCTGAGCCATGCTGGCTCAGGAATTCTGGGAGTTGAAGTCCACAAGTCATAAAAGAGCCAAGGTTGCCTACCCCTGGTCTAGGGGTTACTAGTTATAGTTGCATCCCAGGCAACATGCAGCATTTCCTAAAAAAAGTAATGAGTATGGGTAAATAGGGGTATATTTTGGAGAGTACAGGTAGTCTTCAACTAATGATCAGTCACTTAGCAACTATCCAAAGATGACCTGGGTTTAAAGTTCTGATATCTGTACCCAACTCCCTTATGGTCACATGACTGTGTTTTGGATACTCGGCAACTGGCCTGTATTTATGACTATTTGCAATGCCCAGCAGTCACGAGACCACAAATTAAAACATTTTTGTTAGAAACCAGCATTTTCTTCTTGTTTCCAGCAAAAAACATCCCATAGTGAATAATGGGTTCGCTTAACGACTGCAGCATTTGTACAATTACAGTAGTAACTCAAGGACTACCTGTACAGGCTAAATGCAACCAGCTCACTACTCTACAAGATAGGCAGATAGGCTCTCTAATCTGGCTTGTACAGCTACAAGCTAACGTACTGTTATTCACTTCACATGAGCGTGGTGGCGCAGTGGTTAGAATGCAGTATTGCAGGCTAAATCTGCCCACTGTCAGCATTTTGATTCTTATCTGCTCAAGGTTGACTCAGCCTTCCATCCTTCCGTGATCAGTAAGATGGGGGCATTATGCTGACTCTGTTAACAGTTTAGAGGGCTGTAAAGCATTGTGAAGCGGTATATAAGTCTAAGTGCTATTGCTATTCTATAATTAAAAGCTACATTCACTTACTGGCACATAGTCATGGCAAATATAAAAGCTAACAAAGTGTCTCATTCTATGTAAAATATAAAAATGTAATTATAAAACCTATTTTGAGTACAAAAATGAGATAACTACAATTATAAATTTCAAATCAAAAAAAAAATTATAATTGAAGTAAATAATGACACCAAAGACTACTTGGTTCATCTGCTTTTCAGTAGTGGAAGTGAAGCCGAACTCAGAAGGGGGTGGTGGTATTATTCTCATCATTTGAACAGTAATGTTAAAGTAAATATGTTCCTCATAGAAAACCATTAGACCAAATTTTGAACTATTGAGCCTATCCACACAAAAAAATAACAAAATCGGAAGGTTCACCACCATTAATCTGTGCCGTAAAACAAGGGTTTCCTCCTAGAGAGATATATCTCATTTTCCTATGTATATATACATAAGCTCTAAATTTCCTTTGGCCAAACTTGCCTTCAGTTAGCAATTTTAAACAAGCACTTTTCCGAATTCCCATGTTAAGTTTTCTACTAATACAGTATACATTTCAATGTATTCTAGGGTGCTGGCTATGTTTTCTTGCCCCAGCAGTACCTTGCATGCAATGAACAAGTTCCAACACATCAGATATCCCTATCCAATTAGAAGACAATAATTGCTGAGAAAATTGAATACTGTAACATTGTTCAACATTGCCATTGTATATCCTTCAGTACAGAGAGTTAACCTTTTTTTTTCTCTTGAGTAATGTCATCTAGATTTTTTTTCAATTCTAGTTTCCTACAACTTTTATTTTGTTTTTGTAAAAGTACATTTTCTTCAGCAAAACTCATGCATGTTTCAAGTTGCCAGTGAAACACATCTCTCCTACTTTGCAGCATACATCTCACTTTTTCACATGCAAAAGCAAGAGATAATATTTAATAAATTAGGATTAGATAAGATTTCTGAGATAGATATTTAAAAAATAATAACTCCAGTGTCATGACTGAAGAGATGCTAAGCCAGTTTTATGAGAAATAGGTATACCTGTGTACAACATACAAGCAAGACCAGAAATGCTTCCCCACTGAAATAACACATGGGCTGAACTCCAATTTAATTTAGGACTGATAAATGGCTGGTTTTTTTGCAGCTTTTCAATATGTAAGCAATATTGTATGAATTTAAAAGCTGTTAGTCATGGAGCCTCATGGCCTAAGATCTATATTTCAAAAATAGCTAAATTTTACCCATTTCATTTCATTAAAAATTGTATTTTTGGAGGTCTCTTTTTTAATAATTAAAAAACAGAATAGTCTTCCTCAAGCTGGTAGCCTGTACGATTACCATAACTCTCAATCATTACGGGTCAGATTGGGTGGGAATTCTGGGCTCCAAGATCTGGGCTGCAAAAATCTGGATGACCACTAAGTGATAAAAAAAATGATACAAATAAATGGTAGGACAAATATTTGTAGTTCAGACATAGTAGCTTTATCTAATTAATACTTCTGAAGAGTGCCAGGCTGAGAAAGATTGGTTTTAAATTTACATTGGGATTGTTGTTAAACTGGCTCTGTACAACTTCTGAGCACGCATTTTAAGAGCAATGCGTTCTGAACGAAAACTCATTCCTAGAGTTGTACCTGTGACAACACCCCAGTTCCCTTGGCAGAGAAGGAAGTTGGAGGGGAAGTGGATCCTGTCAAGTCAGTGCCAGAATATCTTCATTCCAATTGGCTTATTCAGATGGACAAGCCAGAAAGACGGGAAATTTAATTAGTTCAAATTAATGGGTATGTTGAGTGAATGATATTTAGAAAAGATATGGCCTATGTATGTTTGCTGGAGCTATAACTATTTTAAAAGAAGCTTCTTACATTTTGCAACCAAAGATAGTTTCAATTTATAGCATCAAGGACACAAATTAAAACCTGAGCCTTTGGTCAAGGATTCAAGTTCCTTGATTGCCAAGACATTTTATTTATTTATTTATTTATTTAATTGGATTTGTATACCGCCCTTTCCTGAAGGACTCAGGGCGGTTTACAGGGAATTAAAATTGGTGTCTCCTTTTTGAGCTACTGCACGGGCAGTTCCATTCTCCCTCATTGGTTTCCTCTGTCTTATTTGAATAGTGATTCAGATATGCAGAGGAGTCACCAGGAGCTCAAGAAGAATAATGGGAGGGTTAACCCCCACCCACCACCCACCCAAACATTGTTCTTCCAAACACCTTGTCCTGCCAAAGGAAAGGGTTGTTCCTGCTTACCCATTCAATGGCCAAAGGAGAGAGAGAAAGAGAGAGAGAAAGAGAGAGAGATAAAAAACACAAAGTAAAACATTGCCCTTTCCTCAGCCATGGAAAATGCAGGGATTATTCTTAGCTGCCTGATGCACTGGGATGCAGAAGTAGTCACAGCCCTTGGCAAAATACGACCATGGTTTCTGCACTCACCCCTGCATCAAGCAGCAACAGTCCTGATCTGGATGCCGTTTTTATTCACTGCAAAAGTCTAATTGCAAGTCTGCCTTATAGAGGATGTTAAGGAGACACATTTCAAAAGCCACCGAAAATCTTAATAACATGCTCCTGAGTTTATGATCTGAACTGTAAACAAGCAAAAAATGTCTTTCACTGAAACTGCTTGCTTCCAATTCTTTCTGTAGGCCTGCCTCTTACAATGCACTTCTTTGCCTTTTTTTAAAGCCCTGCTCATTACTTCAGCTCTTAAAATTAAGCTGTACTGAGTCTACTCTTTCCTTTTTAATGAAATTACCATTTATCCTGAAACCGTGATGAGCGCTTATCTTGTTACAGTCATCCCCCACCCATAATTCATCATTTGGTGGACTTCACTTGGTGATGAATGAGGACCAGCAACACATGTTTTCTCACAGCTCTATTTAAACCAGCTCCATAGCTGAAACAAATCATTCCCACTGTAGTTATTATGCATGGCACCACTCAGCAGCTCAAGGCAGGATATTTTTCAACATTCACAAGGCCTAAGATATTTCAGACAGAAATTACTCAAGACAATGTAATTTCTCCTTATTGCCAAGTCAAATACCTACTAAAGGAAGGGAGAAGAAATACAAGAACCCAAACAAGTCTTACAGAACCATTGGGATACTAGAGTTCCTTAGCCAGGAGGTCAGCATTATTCTTATTTTTCAAAAACAGGATGGAGAAGACATATTGTACTGTAACCATCTTGCTACTTAGGTAGGCTTATAAAATTTTAAAGGGGTAACAGATAATCTCACTGTATTCACATCAGGCTTAGGGATGGGTTTGTCCTAAAATTGGGGTCCAAATGACCTTCAGTAGTACAGTAGTACAACACTTGGCCCTAAACCCCACCTCCATTTTCTCAGGCTGCAAGGCATCTCTGGTTATTCTTTTGTACTTATAGGTAATCCTTGTACATAGCAGAGAATTCTAAAGCATATTTTAGTGTGAAATATCAGTTCAATACCTGCAAATCTGACCTTGCCACATCCTTATGTCTTGAATCTTTAATAATAGATCCTTAGGTCTATCACTGTTGCACATTGATTGTGGAGCAGTGAGAAAAACACTGTCTTCCAGGCACATTTCTCTATGTTTTTTTTGTTTGTTTGTTTGTTTGAGGATCCTTGCTGAGAAACAAGATTCCATTTACTATCGCTTGGCAAAAATACTGACCTAAGCAACTGGGATGTGAACATCAAATATTGTATTTACTCACTATATGAATGATCTAAACCTCTGCTTTAAGAAGAATCACACAAAAGCTTTGATTTTAAAGAGAACAATCACTGCAGTGTTTCCATACACTTGCAGAGCTTGTATTCTTTCTTTTTTTACTGGCAAAAGTTATCAAGCAAGCACCTCTGTGAAGGTAATGGGACTCCTTCATTGAAGGAGAGCTAGAAGCTAGGATGCTGTAATAGTGGATTCCTGCACAGGGCAGGGGATGTAATGAGATGATTCAAGTTGCCCCCAACCCTTATCTTTGAAGTCTATATAAACAACAATTATAGAGTAGTAAGTGCTTATTATTATTTACTTTATTTACGTTCTATCTTTATTATTTTTATAAATTCAAAGGTGGGAACATATTTAATACTCCTCCTCCTATTTTCCCCACAACAACTTTTTTGCTAACAACCTACATTTATAAACATATAGGCTGCTGCATTTTTAGACAAGCTGAAGCTTCCAAAAGTACCTAAAAGCATAGACCTACATAAAATGTGTTGTAGGTATTAGGTTTTGTAGCCTACAATCACAAGGTTAAATGATGTTTGTTAGAGCCAGATGGTCCAAAAATGTTCACATACAGTAATCTAATTTATAGAAAAACTTCAACTTTAGCTACCAACTAGAATTCTATCAATAATGAGTAACCCCATATTTTCCAGGTCATAAGGAATGTTCTTCATCTTCAGATTCCTAGATGCTCAGGTGGCCCTTTAGCTGAGCAGGTCCCAGGTTTGTCAAAATCACCATCCTTTCATTGAGGAAATCTACAGTGGAGTTGTAGGCATGCTTTGTGAAATTGATTTGTACTATCCAGGGGCCCAGATCACACTGAGATTTTATGCCTCAGTCAACACAAGGACACTTCAAATCATCTCCCAGATACCACAGCTAAACACATGGAGGTCAGAGGAAGTAGAAATATGCCTGCACACGTAAACCCATTCTTTCTTTAGTTTGCATACTCAGGCAAATGCTTGAGAAGGGACTGTTGTGTTGCCTGAATCTCCACACACATTTTCTGGGGACTAGTTAAACCTAAAAGATTTGTGTTGCTTTTCCATGTCTTTCTGGGGGAAATACAGAACAGGAAATATAGATTAGCTAGGCCTAGGTACATACCGTAAATATTTTGGAAACCCTAACCAATCAGCTACTGAACAGGTGATACACAAGCTTAAGTTTTTCAGACTTAAAACAAACGCTTTATACCCCAATATTTATTATTAGCAAAACAATAATAAGGAAAAGAAGACAGGATCCCACACATTACTAGGAAGATGATTCTGAGGGGGATGGTGGAATCGCACACAGTAAATCAACCCTAAGCTTTTTGTTGAAGGAAAACAAAGTGGGAAAACTTTATGATAACAGAAACATGAGAAAAACATAAATCCATTTTCACAATTTTTCTCATTTTGGAAATGAGATGGTCAGCATATAAATTAGATTGATACAGATAAAATATAGATAGATAGATAGATAGATAGATAGACAGACAGACAGACAGACAGACAGACAGATTTAGGCTGCCAGATTTTTGTTGTAGTAAGAACATTTAAAGGTGCAAGAAGGTGCTTCCAAGGCTGGCCTGCCTCTAGGCTGCTTGTCCAGAATTCCAGTCTGATGGGAGGCCTGAAACAGATAAGAGGAGGTAGAAGGAAAGATGGCACACACAGTCCAACTACTAGGGAATACCCTGATATTATAAAGTTAAGCCTTTTTTGTTGGCAGGTTCTCTTTCTTTCTCTTCTTTCCAGAAAGTAACAGTGCAGTTTTTCCTCTTCTGGACAAGTATAAGTCACAAGAGAGTGGAAGCTGAGCAAGAAAAAGATGCAAATATTTTTTAAAAATTAAACACTTGTTTTGTATACCTCAAAATATACAAAACAATATAATTTACAATATGAAATACTAAATGTTAAGAGAAATAAACACTATTTCACTGGCACAGATGAGGTCAAATTGTGGCCTCATGTAAGAAGTGGTGCATTCAGGTACATTTGAGAATGATTTCTTTTACTGCTTGTTAAAATGTTTGCACATTATTTCAGAGGGAGACCAGTGATAATGGGGAGTAGATAACTTATAACTAAATGTGTGAGCACATTGAAGGAATAAACCCAGTTATTTCAACAAGCCTGTGAAAAACAGATGAATTGAGATTCTTCCTATATATACAACTAAAAAAACAAGATTTCCCCTGATTCTAGGGAAGCAGTGTTCATCTCCATTTCCTAGCTGAGAGAGCCAGCATTGTGCAAAGACACTTCTGTAGTCATATGGCTAGTATGATTATATGGAACGGTGTTACCTTCCCACCAAAGTGTTACCTATTTATCTGCTCACATTTGCATGCTTTTAAACTGCGAGGTGGGCAGGAGCTGGGACAGGAATGGGAAGTCACCCCATCACATTGGTCTCAAACTGCCAACCTTCCAGTTGACAAGCCGAGCATCTTAGCCGCTAGGTACCACGTCCCCATATGTATATGATTACATGGGGTTTTCTGGGATTCGGACCAAACTATAAATCTATTCGTCTGAATACACAATTTTTTGCTCCAGAGGAACATTTACTTCTCCACGGACAAGCCATTCCAAATTCATTTATTTGCCTGTATTAATAGGAAGATCAGATCTTACATTTATTACATCCCCTCCCCGAAAAATCTGGCTCCAAATCGGTTCCTATTCACTTGAGTATCAAATCACACAGTATCCCTCTACTAATCTGCAAATTTCTCCTCCATATTCAACTTTCCCATCCCATCCTCTCAGGTTCATAATCTGTGTATTGATCAGATGCTCATATTCCTACACCCAAATCTCTTTCATCTTTCCTCACCTGTCATTTATCCAAAATCTATATAGTATCTCTACAGCAGTATTTTGGAAAATTAAAATAGTAGTAGCTGGCATTTAAGCTGTTGCAAGCATCCAAATATTTTTTTTTTAAAAAAGAGAGACAATTAAAGAATCGTATTAGCAGCAGCAAGAGAGGTTCATAGGCCTCATGACAGAACTCCATAGACAAGTTTATCACCTCAGTGAGAATTCAACATTAAGTACAACCTTACACACATTGTAACTGTACTTTCTAGCTTTCTAATGTGGTTCTTTTGTTTTTTTAAGGAAGAAATATTTGATATTATTATTATTTTTTAAATATTAAGCCTGCGGTCTGTGCCTCTGCACGTTATAATAAGTTAGAGTTATAACCACCAGAGATACAAAGGCAACTACTAACCCAAAACATAGTTGCTTTCTGCTTTATTTCTAGCTTTCAGTTCCTCATTTTCTTCCACAACTGACATGGAAAAACATGTAGGCCACATTGGTTGTTATTTTCAACCACCCTTCTGTTTCCAAGAGGCAAGATAGAAATGTGCTGCACAGAACTATATTCACGCATATGTGAAGGGAGAAACTCAAAAGTGTATTTTTCCTCATCAATTTTAAGGTGCTGCTTGTGTATTACGGAATAGGAATATTTGGTGAAGGATTAAGTAACTTTCAAAACTTCCATTAGGTCATCTACAAAAAAGACTTGTTTGTGTAAATATGTATCTGTATTTAATTTCAATTTTCCAGAATCAGAATAATAAATATGCACCATGTACATCTATAATAGCTGAACTATTACCATAGACTAGATTCTTACTTATATATACAGCACCAGCCAAAGTCTCTAGTGCAAGGATTAGGGCTTAGGGAATTCTGGGAGTTGAAGTCCACAGGTTCTAAAGCAGTCATAGTTGCCCATAGAGGACTATAAAGTGTAAAATGAAACAATTACTTGCCTAAAAGGACAGGATAACTTTGGGAAACCGGAAATTCCTAAACCTCGGCTGCTTCTGCTGGGACTTTAATATATCAGTTACCAACTCATAGGCATTTTTACAAAAAGCATGGAGAAGAAACCTACGGTAATTTCAGCTATTGAGAGGGTCTTTGTGGGGGAGAAGGGGTATACATATGGAAGCATCCAGTGCCCTCCTTTATTCACATTTGGGGAAATTATTTAGGAAGTCCCAAACAGTAGTCATGTTAGTTACAAAAAATTAACTGATAATAATAATAAATTCTTAAGGACTGCATTATGATATAAACTTTTAAAAATATTTATTCCATGTATTTATTCTATTTCAACACCTTCCTACTCCAGACATGTCTTAAGCATAATGGATAAAAGTTCACTTTATATCAATGCATGATGTATTATCATAAATTGCAAGTCACATCTATAAGATTAAATAATGGTTTAATTAACAATTATTGTGGTTCTTCAAAGCTTGTGAACCTTTTGTTTAACTGGATTCTCTGTAACTAGTTTTAGGACTTGTGTTGAAATGCATGAAATCTATATTACCAAAACCACTGCTTTGTAAATGCTCATAATTAAGCATTAATGTGCTTGTCACTTTATATACATTTGATGTTCGCTCTTCAAATGAGCACACATCTAGGTGTACATATTTATAGCTGAAGTAGCTAAAATACATTTTAGCTTAAAATACTCAAATATTAAATGGCTATTTATACACCTACTTCACAGGGTTGTCATTAGATATAATAACTCAGATATAAGGACATATCAAATAAAAATACTAAACATTAAAAAAACAAGACAAAACATGGGATACTCTACAATAGGGATATCAATACAGCCCTGGTGCCAAAATTCATTTTCATTATACCACTAAAACAAAGAGAAAAAAACACAAGAAAACTTCTCAAATTTTTTATTTAAAACTGTTTGCTTAGCAGGCATCCAACAAAGTACAACCTAAGCATTTGTCTTAACTCTTAAACAATGCAGTATTCAGTAATCTTGGCAGAAATCTTAGCACTGGATTTAGTATTACTTGTAATTTGGTTCTTTGTTTCTGAACTGTAAGCCCTTTTATTTTCCATAAAAGCAATTATTATGATATTATAAATATGCTTATTTCCAATTGTTTTAACACATACAGTATATTTTAGCTATATACATTGGACATAAGCACTGTAAGAATATCAGGCCTACCAGGTCTGGGCTGCAAAAATCCAGACAGCCACTAGATAGCAGCAAAGATGTGCATAAATAGCCCTCTGAGGCCATCTAATGGTTGCCTGGATTTTTTTCCCCAGCCAAAATCTGATAAGTTTCCAAAGATGTACAAGCACGCTAATGATATGACTACTCTTAGACAATTCAACAACTTAGATTCTTAGATAAGAACTACTGTACATAGTTGCAACTACTGTTGCTTTTCCAAATGAAAATCAATGTCCACTCAATCATCTATGCAAAAATGTGGGAGGGGAGGATACTTCCTCTAAGGGTTTCTTGGTACCAGAAGCTGTAAAAATATTGCCTCAACTAAACCAAAAATATTGCACGCATTTAATACCGTATTTGAGTAGCAACAGTCAGATTTGTTTATGACATCTGCCACAGTTGCTCAAGACGTGTGCAGGAAGATGTTCTCCTTTGATTGCTTGGTTGGCTGGTCTGTTTTGTTTTGTTTTGTAGCCTGCTTAAAAACGTGTTTACAGGTAAGGAGAACTGATTCTGCAATGTTATTCCTTCCAGGCATTTTTCTGCTACCTATGCTCAATCCTGGAAACAAGATGACTTGGAGAGAAAACTATGTGAAGAAAAAAGAAGGGTGGAGTTTATATCAGTCAATGTTGCCCAGATTTTTTAAAGAAAGAAACCTGAGCCCTTTTATAAATTAATGGCACACGAACAACAAAAATGGCTGCTGTCACCAACTTGGCTTGAAGTGGTAAATACTAAATAGCTTGAAGTGGTAAACATAACTGAACTTCTTAAAGTTACTGAGAGGGGGTAATTATGATTTATAACTCAAAAAACAGGGTGCAGATTTTTTTTTCAGGTCATAGAATGGCTTAGTTAAAAAAAAAATAGTTCCCAGAACTTTTGAATAAGAGGCCTAAGCTCTACTGATAGAAAACGGACTGTATTGGAGTGTCTTTTTTATTTCTTTTTTTGCTCTTGGATCCTCATCATGCTCTTGTAGTACCTTAGAGTTCCTGAGAAGATAATTTGAAACCAAACAAGACTTATCTTTTCCTACTCCTTAGCTAAGTTTATAAATTAGAGACACTATTCCTGTTTCACAATAAATATTCTAATCTTGTTTGCGGCATGGCATAAATCCAGCAAAACCATTAGAAGAAGAAACCAGACAAACCACCAGTGCATGTTTTGGTATAAGCGCATGCATACACCCGCAAACATACACCCTGACAAGCAATATCACAAAAGAAGCAAGCTTTCCTATTCCTGGAAAACTACTTCTACCATAGTATGGAATCTGATTTAGAATTCTTTATCTTTGCAGTTCTCAGACATTTTGACAGAAAGAAATAAGCATCATTACCACTACCACTACAAGATATACTGATTTTCAAGATAGTCCAGATCCATTGCAGAGATATTAAGACTTTTCGGATCTACAGAGAAAATGGATTTATCCATGCACAGATACTCTTAAAGTGGTTAGTCACTCTTAGGCAAGACTGATAGAGGTCTTCACATCTGTATAATCCCTAGAGAGTTATAAACGTTTCCAAAATGCACATAGCATCACAGATGATGATCCTGCACCCAAGTGCAGCAGGTGAAACTGCCCCTCATATGTACTGGATTTGTCTGTGACTCAAATTCTACTTCTAAAGGTTGCATAAAATTAGGCAACTGGATTAATCCCCAAAACATAGGTCAGTTCACTATGGATTAGTGCACTGTACAAACACAATCAGAAGAGGTGAAATGTGTTTTCTATTCCATTGCCATTCTTATCACTTTTTTCTGACCATCTGAAAAAGTTATATGCTGAAACTCCACGGGTGTCTCCTGCATTCTACAAGTAGTTCTTGACTTATAACCTTTCATTTAGTGACTGTTCAAAATTACAACAGCACTGGAAAAAGTGACTTACCAATGTTTTTCACACTTAACAACTGCTGTAGCATCCCTGTCGTCTCATGATCAAAATTCACTTGGCAACTGGCTCATATTTATGATGGTTGCAGTGTCCTGGGGTCATGTGATCATTATTTGCGAACTTCTAACAAGTAAAGTCAATGGGGAAGGCAGACTTACTTTACAAACAGGTTATTTACTAATTTAACAATTGAAGTGACTCACTTAACAATTGTGGCAAGAAAATGGGGCAAAACTCACTTAAAGTGTGTTATGAAGCAATAGAAATTTGGGCTCAATTGTGGTCATAAGTGGAATACCTGTATTTTGCTTTCCTTTTTAATTACTGCATCTCTAAGTGTGGTTGACTAAGTCCTTAAATAAGAACAACTTCTCTCCCCTTGATGGTTAAGAGGATGTGTCCTTTTGAGTTCTGTCCTGGAGCAACAGCTACCTCAAGGAAAAGAAGGACTCTTAAGTTGTGGACTGAAACACACAATGCCAACAGCAATCTAACCTACAAAAGATTGCTAGGTGCAGTTAAGGTTCAATTTTATTTTGTGTGTACTCAAGGCAAGCCTGCCTGATTTCCTTCAATGTGGTCTTTTTCTGAGGCCCAATCTCCATTTTAGATCACCTACTCACTGGTTCTTTGTTTACACTTCCTCTTTTGAGGCCTAATCTTTTTTCTTTCAGCCTCAAAATATGTTCCTTTGTTGTGATATCTTTTATGTTTTAAATTGTAGATCGGTGACATCTCAGAAGATCAAATCCTCTCCAGATTGAAAATAAAATATAGATATAAATTTGGATCCTTCAGAGAATGAATGAATGACTTATGGTTGGTTGCTTGGGACTGTTCAAAGTTCCAACAATCACATGACCATGCTTTAGGATGGTTTTGCTAAAACCTGGCATTTACATCCAGTTTTTGACAAAACTGCGCCAATAGCAAACTACTGGTTCGCTTAACAACTGCCACAAAAAATGTTGTCATGGGACTGGTCTCCTTTCCGTCCATTAAGACTTTGATAGGCAGACTACATGTAGGCAATACAATACAATGGCTGCAAAGGGGGAGACCTAGCAGGTAAATATCTCTTTGACAGTAGCCATGAGAATTTCAGAAAATTTTCTTCCTATTTTTCAAGCTGTTTAGATGTCACCTTCTCTAATTTTCTTTTATACTGACTCTCACTAACAAGATACAAGGTCCAATCCAGCCTCCACCTTTCCTACCTGTCCATTCCAGTTTCAGATCACTAGCCTGGAACTCTGGTCTCCCCATTAGAAGAAAAGTAGAGATGGTTAAAAAA
This sequence comes from Vipera ursinii, assembly GCF_947247035.1. NCBI lineage: Eukaryota > Metazoa > Chordata > Lepidosauria > Squamata > Viperidae > Vipera > Vipera ursinii. The sequence goes on from NC_139512.1 coordinate 195,923,829, forward strand.
AGTTCCTTCATCCCAGTTATATCAAAGTGTGCGAAACTGGCCAGCCTCACAAGGTAGTGGTGATACAGGAACGTGCATGCAAGAACGTGTCTGTAACGCTAGCTCATTTCTGATAGAGAAAATTCCAGTAAAACAAGAAAACAGAACACCATCCCATATTCTGTTGTTTCTCCAGTGTTTAGGTGCACATCCAAATAACAATCAGACACAGCCAGTCATTACAGTAATCAGTATGGCATCCAAGCATGAATCCTAAAAGAGGCGTTTGTCTCAGGTATATGCCAAAGAATGACACAGGGAAGAGAAGGAGGCAGGCTGTCCAAGAAGGATCTCAAGTTCACTAGAAATGTAAGAACTAAGAGCAAGTGAATCATCTGTGTCTGATTAGGAATGCCCACATAAGATCAACCATATGGCCATGAACTGGGATATTTTTTTTTAAAAGACAGTGTGGCAGTTGCTATGGGACTACATATGGCTGGACCTAACATGAGCTAGAATGAAGCAGCTGTTTTTAAGGCAGTCAATCTGGAGAATCATGAAAAGATGGTGATATAACTTACGTAGTACTGTTGTGTTTTTCATTCTTAAGGAGGGAAATATGGAGATTTGTCAAATGACTAAACTAAGCTTAGGTGTGACACGTGGGTGAAATTCATTGGCTATTTGGCTTCAGTAGGTGAGAAGTAGGCAAGGAACAAATAGATTTCTACGTTCTTAATCGATGATACAATCCAATGTCTTTATAGTAGTTTAATTCTGTGATATGAGTTCATAATATTTCAAAGCATAACAGCACCATGCCATATCAACATATTATATAGATAATTTCAGAGGGCCAATGTGGTGTGCTGGACTAGGAGTAGGAACACCCATGTTCTAGTCCTGCCTTTGGCATGGAAGCTAGCTGGGTGATGTTTGACTGATCATTCTCCATCAGCCCAAATCAGTATTATATAGCTTGTGACAAGCTGTGTAAGAAACAAAGCCCTTCATCGCAACATGCATCGATGGCATTGCTGTAAGAACTAGGCAAACATTGTGCAAAAGCAAACCAAGTCGGCAATCAGGTGGGATAAACAGTATGAAAATACAAGAGCACGTATAGCTGTGCTGACACTGTGCAGGGCATAAAGGAAAGCATGAATCGCTGAAGCAGCATTCTTCTTCTTGGGACCTTTCCGGTGAATTGCCTTTTAACTCCTATAATCCCAAATTGCGCATGCTGGCTTCTGAGACTTTAAGCAATGAAGTCCAACTCATCTAGAAGGCACCAGGATGCAGAAGGCTTCAGCAAAAGAAAAAGAATAAACAACTAAGCCGCCAGGCAGGAAAGCACCTAAGCTGTCCTTCAAAGCAAGGGGAAAGATGCAGTAGGTGGGATGGTGGCAGGACATTGTGGTGTTCTGGTTAAGGGGAAATGGACGGCTCAGAAGCCAGAAAAGGTGAAAGTCCCCACCAATGGAAAAACATCTATCTACTTGCATTTTAAGAAGAAATGCTGCAAAACTATCTTCGGTATTCTTATTCTGGAGCAGGAGCTGGCCCAATAGTTACCAGTTGTATTTCCCAAAGCCCTGTGACGTCTTTGGGAGAGAACATGCCCTTGTACATGAAAGAGACATTAGCCTCCTCTCAATACAAACAAAGCAATTTAAGGCGCTGGTACTTACCTTTAAAGCCCTACATGGCCTAGGCCACAGGTCTGCAACCCGCGGCTCCGGAGCTGCATGTGGCTCTTTCAGCCGTCTCCTGTGGCTCCCAGTCCTCTGCCATGTGCAGTACAAAAAAAAAGTAGGACTAAAAAAGTTCAACCAATCAATTCAAATATGCAGGGTAGGTGCATATCTCGCCTTGGCTCCACTCTTCAAACCCTGTTCTGCGCATGTGCGCATGTACACGCATGTGCACACATTTTTTGCGGCTCCCAGTTTTTCCTTTTGTGAGGGAACCGGTTCCGAGTGGCTCTTTCACTGTATCAGGTTGCTGACCCCTGGCCTAGGCCCAGGATATTTGCAGGACCGTCTGCTGCCGGGAACGACTTCCCATCGCCCAGTGCGCTCACACAGAGAGGGCCTCCTCAGGGTGCCGTCGGCTAGACAATGTCAGCTGGCGACCCCCAGGGGGAGGGCCTTCTCTGTGGGAGCGCCAGGCCTGTGGAACCAACTCCCCCTTGAGCTCCAGATGGCCCCGGATCTCTGGTCCTTTCGCCGCGGCCTCAAAACTTTCCTTTTTCATCAGGCTGACCTGGACTGACGACAGGGTTTTTAAAATGTTTTTTAATTTTTAATTGTTTAGTTTAACCTATTTATTGGGGCTGTTTATTTAATTTCTTTTAACATTTGTATTGTTGTTTTTATTGTTGTTAGCCATCCTGAGTCCTTTGGGAGTTAGGGCGGCATATAAGTCCCAAAAATAAATAAATAAATAAATAAATTTAGAGAGCCTTGCTTAAAAAGAAACACTATGGAAATCTTCCCCTTTAAAGCCTTATGGTTATAGGAGTGGCATGCTGCTGGAGATACAAAGGCAACGCTAGAGAGAAGTAGCTTCATGCTTTATTACATTTTCACCGCAGGCACCCCAGGCAATGTTGAGAATAAAGCAGAACTTATTTGTTTACTTTTAAACCCCCTCTCTGTATTTTGGGGGATTGTTCCTAAGCCTTTCATAGCCTTATGGGACAGCCATAACTCAAACATTAAAAGTTTTGTCTATTCCACATCAGTCTCATTTAATAAGAATAAACTGCAAGATTTGTTTTAAATCTCTTTTTTAAACTTTGGAGACAAAAGAAAGATTGTGCTGGGAAAAAGAAATTGGCGATACTTTCCTTTTGGGTTGAAAGCATGAAATAAAAGAGTACACATCCACTATAAAAAAACACTCTGGAGTGTACCACACCCCAACCAGCAATCCTTCTGAAATGTCAACATGAACTATATTATTAATTTTCCAAGTTGCTGACCTTTACTTTTGCATGTATCACCAAATGGGCAATGTGAGGAGTTTCTGTACTCACATGCATACAAGTTTGGTAGGCCTCATCAGAAACAAAGCTCTTTACAAATAAGCACCAAGTTCCTCTTTACAGGGTTACTAACAGCTTCCTTATTTTTCTAAAACTAATGCATGCTAATCAGCTAGAGTCAAGAGTAGACCAGGGCTTTTCAACCTTTTCACCGATTGTACCACTTTTAGAAAATGGCAGTATTCAAGTACCACCAGTTGCCTAGCAAGGTGTCACAAACCTGATGACCCAAAAACCCGGAAAAAAGTGATAAAGTACAGGTAGTCCTTGACTTACAACAGCTCGCTTAGTGACTGTTCAAAGTTACAATGGCACTGAAAAAAGTGACTTATGACCGTTTTTCACTTTTATGACCGTTGCAGTATCCCCAGGGTCAGGTGATTTACATTCGGATGCTTGGCAACCAATTCATATTTATGATGGTCACAGTGTCCCAGGGTCATGTGATCGCCTTTTGCAACCTTCTGACAAGCAAAGTCAGTGGGGAAGCCAGATTCACTTAACAACCATGTTACTAATTTAATTGCAGTGATTCACTTAACAACTGTGGCAAGAAAAGTCATAAAATGGGGCAAAACTCATTTAACAAATTTCTCTCCCTTTTATATCTTCTCTTCTCTTCCCCCTTTTATATCCTCTTCTCTCCTTTATATCTTCTCTTGTCTCCCCCCTTTATATCCTCTCTTCTCTTCCCTTCTTTTATAGCCTTTCCTCTCTCCCCCCACTTCTCTCCCATGCACCTACAGCTGATTCCTCTCAAGGCTGCGCTTCTCTTATCTTTTGCACTCCCCTTCTCTTTCCCCCATTCTTTTTTTTCTCTCCCTCTCCTGCCAAAACCTCCCCTTTTTTGGAATCCTTGTTTCTTTTTCTCAATATGCCACTGATCGCATCACACCCTGCACCCCTCAGCTCCTGCCCCAGCCCCGTGGAAGGCTGCAAGAAGCTGCAAGAAGCTCCCGTCGCAGCTTCTCTTATCTCTCCTGTTCTTTTTTTCCTCAATGTCACAGCGTGGGCTGCAAGAGGTGAGACCCACTCCTCCACACACGTACGTGTGTGTGTTTGTGTGTGTGTGTGCATGTGCGCACACACACACGCACACACACACACACACGTGCGTGGGTCTGGGAGAGGTGAGCTGAGAGCCATGCAGAGGCCCTTCAGGCAAAAGCAACGACAGTGGGGGGGGGAAGGGGTCAAAATGGGAAGCCTCCTTCCTTTTTAAGCCTCTGGCAGCTTAAAAAAAATGAACCTGTGAAGCACTCAGAAGACAGTCCCTTTCCCATCTCACTCCTTCCTTCCTTCCTCCCCTGCTTCTCTTTCCTTCCTCTGCGCTCAGGAAGGGATGACGGGAGGGGGAGAGATTGCCAGTGTTGCCGATGGCCATGCTGCTGCCGGCCATGGCTGTCTCACATAGGCAGGGGAAATCCCGATGAAAGGTTAGCCTGGTGGCTTCGAGGCCAGGTCAGCAAGCAGGTGTGACACTAATCTACTGGTAGGGGCCATCAAAGCTGGAACGTGCTCAGCCTTAGATCCACAGGGAGCCCTGGAGCCAACAAGCCCCCTCCGTCTCTGCCTCGCCCCTGAGGGTGCAAGGAAAAGGCGGTAAGCGCATGACTGCTGATGTCCCGAGGGAAAGGGAAGCATTCTCCTACCTTTTTCCTTTCTCAGCGATCAGCAGGGACGGTCAGCAGCAATGTTAAGCGTTCGCCTCCTCTTTGCGCACCCAGGGGGCAGGACGGGGCAGCCCCTTGCTGGCCCTTTCCCGCCAAAGCCACCTCCTTTTATATCCTTTCCTCTCCCAGAAGCACCGATCAGCTGGAGCCAAGCGCTGAACCTGCGCCTCTGCAGAGCCACAGCCCTGCTGCTCCAATTGTCTCTTCCTTGGGCTTCTGTGGCATTGCCACCGCTTCAGCTCATTCCTCTCTGCCCTGCTACCACTTCACATACCACCTGCCAGGTGGCAAAGTACCACTGGTGGTACCCGTACCACCAGTTGAAAAACCCTGGTCTAGACCAAGTCAGGCAGTTTCCCAGCTTTGCCTCAGAAAATGAGTTCAATCCCACTCAGGATTGTTCCTATTACAACTCAGGATTAAATTCTACACAAAATGGCACCCACTGTGATTGCACGTAGAACAGATCAACACAATTTGACATCACTTACTTATTCTGCTCCTTGATACTGTTATTCTATGGTCCTTGACTTACAACAGTTTGTTTAGTGACCATTCAAAGTTGTGATGACACTGAAAAAAAAGACTTATGACCATTTTTGACACTTACTACCATTGCAGCATCCCCATGGTCACATGATCAGAATTCAGATACTTGGCAATTGACTCATATTTATGACTGCTGCTGTGTCCGGGGGTCATGTGATCACCTTTTGCGACCTTCTGACAAGCAAAGTCAATGGGGAAGCCAGATTCACTTAACAACTGTGTTAATAACTGCAGTGGTTCACTTAACAATTGCGGCAAAAAAGATCATAAAATGGGGCAAAATTCACTTAACTGTCTCACTTAACAATAGAAATTTTGTGCTTGTTTGTGGTCATAAGTCAAAGACTACCTGTACTAGTCTTTACTTAGAAGACAAGAAAAAATAAAATAATGGTCCAGGGGAAATGTCAGTACCAACAAAGATGCTACACCTACTCATACTAGCATTAAAGCCTTATTTCTGTCCCACAAAAGCATGTAGGGGTTGACTGTATTTTAATTTAGAATCTTTGTGATATCAAATCAAAAATAGTAAAATGAAATACTGTACATGCAGCAATTACATTGAATCCTGTGAAAACAAAGAGGTGGGGGGAATTTATTTAAAAATAATAAAATACAGGAGAAAAAATATATGAAATACAACCAAGGAAATGTCAGTAATTCATTCGAATACAAAAAAAATCTCTGGGGACAGAATCCCAGCATTTTATTGACTCTCAAAACATAATTATCTAGAGTTGCTTTGGGTGGGATGGGCCACTATATTTGATTAATAAATAAATAATTTATTAAGCTCACAGGCATTATATTTTAAGCTATATAATGCCCAGAGGTCTGTCCTAAAAATCTTAATTTGCCAGCCATGCCAGCCAGCTTAATTTCTTATTATCTTACCAACTGGATGAGGGGAGTGAAGAGATCTGAAACTAGGCAAGACTGTAAGAATAATGGAAACGATGTGGTTTTGCTGAAAATAAACACACAAAGAATAAATAAAAACTTTAATCCAAGGGCTTCCCGTGGTTCTCTCCCTAAAGCAGCAGCTGAATTTCTTCAATGTTTTTGTAAATTCTGTTCCCATGAAATTAAAAATATATTAAGCTTGGCCTTTTTTAATCTTTCACTTTGTAAAAGGTAATAAACTTTCAATCTAACTACTTTTCTAATTCAGAACTTACATGAACAAAAGGTAAATTCAGGTATGTTTTGAGTATGTTGGAAATCTGCAAAGTTTTAAGTATGGTTTAATTCATATGGATTTAACTTAATATTTTAAGAAAGGTTGTACATTGATCCTTCCTTTTCTAAAAAAATGAGAAGCATATGTGACTCTTCAATTGAGCCAGTTTGAAATACATGAAATCTGTATCTCAAATATTTGCACAAGTATACCTACCGTATATAGAAAGAAATCCCGGCCCCACCACAATTTCAGAAACACTACTACTCATTTCATAACTGTTCCTTCTCTTCCAGTATTGATCAGCAGGAAATGTTTTTAAAAGGTGCATTTTAAAAAAAAGTGATCTGTGCTGAAAGGTTCATCAAAGTTCCCATATGTAAGCATTTTGTTTACTCCATCAGCCATTAAGATCCAGAAAGCCCCTAAAGGTAATTTAGTTTGTACAATTAATGTTAATACTAAATCATCTCCATCAGTGACACAAAGCTAGCAAGCTCTGTCAGCCAAGTGAGCAAATTTCCTTCCTTCTGGGACCTCCAAAAAGAATTAAAAGATGCAAGCACTAATCAGGAGTAGCACATTTTCAGATCAACATTTTTTTTATATAAAGGCATAAGCTTTTTTGAATTATAGCTTATTTCATTGGATGTATGAAGTCGTGGAACTGATATAGGATTTGACTGGGATAAGACGAGGGGGGGGGTATGTAGATAAAGAGGTTATGTAGATGTAGATTATATATGAGACAGATTACAATTAATTGATAATATGTTATTATGTTTAGTACTGCATGTCTTTTAGGACTTTTTGACGGGAGTTCAGCAGTATAGCGCAGTGAAATCTTATTGTTCCAAAAGAACCAGCTTGAAACCTGTAGTCAAGTATCCTGGGAGGTTAAAGTGTTATAATATTACTTCTCTTTTTTTTCTGAGTCCTGATATCAAATGTGTGCCCTTTTAATTTAATTTTTAAAAAATGATTTTGCATTAACTTGGCCCATTTCTTCATTCCATGCATTCGATGGTGAGCTACAGTTCAGAAAAGTTTATGCCTTCTAGTAAAGATACTCGTTTACATATTTTTTTTAATTGAAAGTTTTACAAAGAATATAAAAACTAACACAAACTAATCAAAAGGAAAAAAATAGAAGAGAAAAAAGAAAGAGAAAAAATACAAAAGTACAGGAAGAAAATGCTTCAGATTTCTTTTACAGCAGATAAAATGACATAATTATGTCATACTTTATGATTACAACAGAAAGCTCACTCATTTCTGTTATCCTCTGCTTTTTTCTAATCATCGATATCACAAAATTATAAGTGCATTTTTTTCCATTTTATGTAAAAAGTCTACAAGGGGTTTCCAGTCAGCCAGTAAATGTAGATGTTGTTTTTTCTCTAAGCAAAGAAGTTAATTTAGCTATTTCTGCAAGTTCATCATCTTCACCAACCATTCTTCTGTGGTGTGATATTGCTGAGCATTTCCACTTTTGAGCATGCTGCAACTGTCAAATATAAAAACAAAGTTCCACGTTTTCTAGTTGCCTATCCATTTGTTCACACACACACCCCAAAAAAACCCAATCTCTGGTTTAATTGTATTTTAACCTTTATAATCTTCTGAATTAATATATTTGCATGTATCCATTTTTTTAGCTTTTTATATACGGTATCCACCAGGCATGATAAAATGTCCCTCCATGTTGTTCACATTTCCAGCAAAGATCCAAAGTACCTTTATACATTGTAGACAATTTCTTCCATGACAAATACCAACAATATATCATTTAATAAAAATTATCTTTAGGAATAGAACATATGTAAATTTCAGTCCTTTCATCCATGTATTTTCCCATTGGTCCATCTGTATATCATAGCTAAAAGGTTTAACCCATTTTACCATGCATTCTTGGACTTATTCTTTTTGTGTTGCTTATCACAACAAAAGATTATACAATTTAGCAATAACATGTCCATTGTTAGTACATAGTTCTATTTCAAACTCAGTCTTATTTTATTCAAAATCAGAAAATATTTTATTCACTTTAAACTTTTCGTTCAGTTGTACATAAAAAACCCTTGACAAGAGTATATTTCTGTTATCAAGTCTTCTTTTGATTTCATTTTACAATCTCCTTGACAGAATTCTAATACATCATAAGTTAATTGTTTTTATTTACAAATTCTCATCTATAAAATGCTTCCCCTTCATGGATTACTGCCTTGTCGTGGCGAAGGGGCTTGCGTAATTCAATGAAGCTATGAGTTATGCCGTGCAGGGCCACCCAAGACAGACAGGTCATAGCAGAGAGTTCTGACAAAATGTGATCCACTGGAGAAGGAAATGGCAACCCACTCCAGTATCTTTGCCATGAAAACCCCATGGACAGTACCAAAAGGCAAAAAGATATGACGCTGGAAGATGAGCCCCTCAGGTCGGAAGGCGTCCAATATGCTACTGGGGAAGAGCAGAGGGCTAGTACTAGTAGCGCCATAAAGAATGAAGCAACTGGGCCAAAGCCGAAAGGACGCTCAGCTGTGGATGTGTCTGGTGGTAAAAGGAAAGTCCGATGCTGTAAAGATTTATTATAAAATGCTTCTTGGGCTGAAAGATACAAAGGTATTTTCAGGCAAAGTCTAAATTTATAATTGCTCCATACTCTAAGTATAGCTTGCTTGACACAACGATTTTTAAAATCTACATTTACCTTAAGTTTATCATTCCAAAAATATCCCATACCATCCAAACCTCAAGTTGTAACCCTTCTAAATTCAATAACCTTCTGTCTCTTAACAAAACCCATTCTTTCAACCAAACCAAACAACAGGCAACAAAATACAATTTACTTTTACTATATATTTTATTTTATATTATCTTTTAATAAAGATTCTTGATTTTTGGCTACCATAGACAAGCATAGCATCCAACATAACATCCTTGTTCTACATCTGCAATGCATGCATGCATGCATGCATATAAACCTGCTGCAGCAAAACTCCCTATTAGATTCTTAGACTGCCTTTTTGACAATGGCTGGTTTATGAATTAGACTTTTAGATATAGCTTACTAAGTAAGTTGTATGTCTACGTTCTTATGCTTGTATTAAAACATAATGTGGTTTATGGCTGAATGATAAGTCAGGTAAAAGAGTGAATATGTGCTGACATTTTCCTACACATGCTACTAACCTCTTTAGGTTTATTGTTTGTCTGGATTTATTATATGTATTACCTGAACCCACGTAAGGTATCTTATAAAAGATGTGGTATGAATACAGTAATTATGATTTATGCCATAAATTATTAAATAAATGGTTGGTTAGCACAATTTATGAATCAAGACATTTTTCAAGAGCCAGGTTTTCTGTAGAAACAAGCAACAATATCTCTGGAGTTATGTAGATTATTGAGAATATTACAATACAAAAACACCAGGTCTGATTGTTATCAACCTTGCTTCTATGCATAAACTAAATTCCAGTCCGATATAATAGTTTTAAAAATCATCCACTGTGGATGGAAATAATAACAGACCTATAAAGAAAAGTCAAGTATAATTCCATTCCTTTAAATTTATTTGACTCATTTTTTTTCTTTAAAAAAAGATTTGTTTTCACAAAGTGTTTTTCATATTGCTGCTTGTCAGTATGAAAAGTTCTCCAAAATTTTAGGGGCTTGTGCTGCAGCAGGTCATGGAAAGAATTGTTACAATTCTAGTGTACACTCTCTAAATTCACAATGGACTCACAGATCCAAGCCATTGATCTGCTTATATCATATGAATATTCCAGCTTTTGAATGATTAAGTGTCTAACTAAAACTAGACATACATTTAAGAGGACACAATCTCATCTTAGAATGTTCTCTAGAGATCAAATTCTTAATAAAAGTGACTATATCCCTTCAGAATTTTTATAATTGTTAACCTAGATTTCAAATTGTTCATTGGAAATACAGGGAAGCCTTTATAAAACTAAGGAAAGCAAAGATGAACAACAGGCAGCTCTCCCAATGCTGTTGCTAGCATCAATTCTAGTCAAGATAATTTCCAGTAAGGGATGATGGGAAGTGTAGATTAGCAATATCTGACAGGCCATATTTATCAACTTCTAACCTAAGCTGACAATTCTCCTAATTGTATAAGAATGGCTAATCCAGTTATGAGAATATGCTTCAATATATAAAATAACTTCATATCCAAAAAGCCAATCTGATGTAAAATTCAATTCTAACTGGAAACCATTCCTGGGTTACACTTAATACTTGAATATGTACCATAAGCCAAATTGGGTATTTCTACGTTTAAAGTCTACTTTTCACTTCTCTGAGAAATTAAGAATTGATCTAATTTATTATAATGTATAATTTTAGTGCTTTGTGCTTTGTTAACTAGGCATTCTTAGTTTAAAGTAAAGTAATGATTTTAATTTTTTTCTAGAAGATTTATACAATAAAAAAATTATAAATAACTGATATATTGAAAATTGGTAATCTCCATAATGCTTTAGATCAGACATGTCAAATTCACGTCACATGACATCGCGCAACATATCGGAGCTTTTTCTCCATTGCTGGCAATGGGGTGAGCTCGGTTTCCTAGTGACGCGTCTGGCCGGCATGTGCTTTAGATTCTATGTTTACATATTTGTACTTTATCCTTTTATTATTTTTAATGTATCCTTCATGATTTATATTCACCCTTTAGATTTTAAAAAAAACATGGGGAAGCATCTGTAGTCTTCCCACATGTCCTTCTTCATTGACCTCTTTATTATGTCCATTTATTTAGGATAGAATTCCAGAATAATGGCATTTATGTATATCATTAGAATAATGGTAGTCTTGTCCTAATGACTGAGAGAGGAGAATTCTCAGCAGAATATCCTAGTTACGTTTCCCCCCCCCCCCCCCACACACACACACAAAACTAGGATCTTATTTTGGTTTTGTTTCAATTGTTGTCGACTCTCTTTTTCTACCCCAATATGCATCCATTTACACTGCATTATTCATTTTATTGGCCTCTTTGGACTGAGTTTTATGGAATGCTTTATATTTATAATATGTGTTATTTTTACCATTCTAAAAACTCTGATGTCATATAGGGCGGAAACCTACTTAGAAGATGTTTAAAAGCAATTAGAAGCAATAATGTTCAAGCACAGCAATAGAAATCAAAGGTTTTTTTAATCAAATTACACTTTCTTACATCAGCACATTCTGTTAAAATGTTTCTTAAATCAAGAATAAAATTCAATTTTCTTTACGTTTCCTTGAAAAACTTGATTTTAATTTATATCCTTACCATTTAAACTTAGCAGCCTAACAAACTTGTTTGAAAGAAATTCTATAAAAAGACACTCCCTTTAAAATACATCCAATCCCTTACATTATCAATCCTAATTTAATGTTTTTCCACCTTACAGATATGAACTGGAAGGTAAATATCAGGGAAAAATTTTCCCGTTTTTTTAAATAGTTCGATTCCAAAGTCTTAAAAGTTCAAAACAAGCATTAATTTCCAGGCACTGTTTAATTAGGAATTGGTGGAGGTAGAAACCATATGCCACATTCTAAATCAGTTGAGGTTTTGGGTTGGTTTTCAAGCACAACCCTAGAAGTTTGTAACCTATTGTATAGGTTACAATAGAGCCTTGGTGGAGCAGTGGGCTGATGCCTCCTTAAGTAACACCAGCTGCCTGCAATTAGTGCAGGTTCGAGTCCCACCAGGCTCAAGGTTGACTCAGCCTTCCATCCTTCCGAGGTAGGTAAAATGAGGACCCAGATTGTTGGGGGCAATAAGCTGACTTTGTAATAATGCCGCTTGGAGGGCGGGGACGAAAGCCCTAATAAGCAGGCATATACATAGAATGAAGGCTATTGCTAAGCACATTTTGTGCTTAGATTGTAAGCCGCCCTGAGTCTTCGGAGAAGGGCGGGATATAAATGGGATTAAATATATATATATATATATATATATATATATATATATATATATATATATATATATATATATATATATATAACAGTAGCTACATACAATAACCTGCCTCTAAGAATGACTAGGACTGATGTATCATTTGAGGCTGATAAGCAACATCACTGTGAATTAAGGAGATTTTCTTGATCCAAAGCACACCTCCACTGCAACCTATCCAGGAACATACATTTCCAAGCAGAGAGCTGCCCTCGCTCTGACTGCCATGCTTGGAGCCACATTCTGAAATAAACAAGACAAAAACTGAATTTGGTTTCATTTTTACTTAACTAGTGTTAAATTAAATTAATTAAGTCATTAATAGGATTACTTCCTAATCATGTATTTAATCATTTTTTCCTTACTGGCACATTAAACATCATGTCCTATTTTGGGAGGGCTTCTTGAGGTCACGCTCAAGCCTTTGGGGGTTTGCCTGCAGCTTTGGTGTTTGGATAATCCATCTCTCTCCTAGTCCACTCACTTCTAGGCAGGACAGAAGCATAATTGACTCATCTACCAAACAAGCACTAATTAGATCATTTTCATTTTCCCTGAACTAAACTATTCTCAGCCAGTCCAGTCTAAATCCATTTAAACTTTCATAGCAACGCTTATTCAGACGCAGAAAAAAATGTAATTGGACTACCTCTATCTTATAGGGTTTGGGGTTGTTGTTGTTTTTTTGCTTTCCATGGATTCACTAGTATCTAATGGATCATTGTCATCCAAGAATTCATATTATATGGAAAAGAAATAGGCTGTTATGGAATTTGTGCTAGTATAGTTCATCTGAATCAAAAGTTAGGAAACATGCTAAGACTTCTCGCCAAAACTCCTTGAACAGTTTCTTGCCCACACCTCTTTCTTCCATCACTTACGTCTTGGTAACCATATTATGCTTTTGTTCTAATTGTGCATCCTCTCCTACTTACTTCTATATCAACAACAGCTTTACTGTTAATATGAGGTCAAAACATCCATTAACATATTGCTCTTATCCAATATGAAAAGAAAAAGACTAGAAATAGATAGGTGTATTTCATCATGTTGAAGCTGTGCTCAATATAACAAAGAATATAATTAAAAAAATCTGTAGAACTGTAATGTACACTATATTTCTCTGCCCTAATAACATTAGAAATCCAACTGTAGGAAAGATGGAAATGGTGTTTTCAGTGCATAGAGAACATCAGACTAGGAAGAAAATGTGGTTTGAGTACTGAAGTCCTTAAGAATAAGGAAAATTCTAAAAATATTTGTATTTGGACTACAAAATTTGACCCCATACACCACAACCCACCTTTTTTCTACTGGCTCATTGTCTTGCCTTATATCAGTGGTGGCGAGCCTATGGCACGCGTGCCAGAGGCGGCCCGCCGAGCCCTCTCTGTGGGCATGTGCACCGTCACCCCAGCCCCGCCTCCCCCCACGGCCCCTTCTTCACCGGCAGCCACCCCAGAGGAGAGTCATCCACAGACGTGGCCTGCACAGAACAGCACAGCTAAGGACATGGCAGCCGGGCAGCAGGGACAAGACTCCACCCTTGCGCCCCATCACAGGCTGCAGGGCCACCTGGTAGTAGGTAGCCCAATGGGGGGGCAGAGCAGGGGCGGAGCAAGGGGTGGGCGGAGCGGTTTTTGGGCACTCAGTGTCTAAAAGGTTTGCCATCACTGCCTTATACGAATTTGCTTTTTTGTGGAGTTTTAGGAACATCTAACCTAACTGGATTAGAGATTTAGAGATATTAAACACGGCACAACATCACTTGTTGTGATGGAGGACTGAGACTTCTTTTAGAAAAGATCATCTCTGTGTATGTATACACACACACACACACACACACACACAGAGAGAGAGAGAGAGAGAGAGAGAGAGAGAGAGAGAGAGAGAGAGAGAGAGAGAGAGAGAGGGAGAGAGAGAGAGAATGTTATCAGTTTAAGAGAACAGCAAAGTGTAAAACAAAATCAGTAAACTATAGAACTCTTCTTCTGATCATGTATTATTCCTGGTCAAGTAGGGGTCATTTCCACAAACAGAATTACCTAAAGCAAAATCTTTAGCTCCTTTCAAGCTAGACAATAGTATAGTACTTGCAGGACATTGAAAGCACTTCAGATATTTAGGAGAGTCAATCACACTCTTATCTCTGTCTTTATCATTCTAGGCAGATCTTTCAGGGAAATCAAGGTAGTTTCCATTGCACTCCACTAGCCACAGGGATCAAGTTATTTAGATTCATAATACATTTAACTCAAAAGTCTCCAACATTGACTAACCATCACAAACCAGATTTCCATGCCCAGGAATAGGCCATTTAAAAGCAGCTCCTAATTCTCCAGTCTTTAGGAGTCTCAGTGTTTCCTTATATAACTTTCTTACAGGAATTCTTACAGGGGTGGGAAATGCTCATTCTCAAATACAAATATATTGCTCCCTGGATAATTATTGTTTACCACAAATAATAAAACCAGACCAATTAATAGCAAATATACTATTAGTGAATTAATCCAAAGTAGTTATCCATATACAAAACAGGGAGAACAAGCCTCCCATGCAGCTTCCACATCCCCATTTTTAGGACATCTAGAACACCTAGAACACAGGTCTGCAACCCGCGGCTCCGGAGTCTCCTGCGGCTCCTGGTCCTCTGCCATGTGCAGTCCAAAAAAAAAGTGGGACTAAAAAAGTTCAACCAATCAATTCAAATATGCAGGGTAGGTGCATATCTCGCCTTGGCTCTACTCTTCAGTCAAACCCTGTTCTGCGCATGTGTGCATGTACGTCCATGCGCACATATTTTTTGCGGCTCCCAGTTTTTCCTTTTGTGAGGGAACCGGTTCCGAGTGGCTCTTTCACTGTTTGAGGTTGCTGACCCCTGACCTAGAACATAGGACACCAAGAGCCAGTTTGGTGTAATGGTTAAGGTACCAGGCTAGAAACCAGGAGACCATATATTCTAGTCCTGCATTAGCCATGAAGCCTTAGGGCAGTCCCTCTCTCTCAGCCCTTGGAAGCAGGCAATGGCAAACCACTTCTAAAAAACCTTGCCAAGAAAACTGCAGTTGCCAGGAATCAAAAAACTGTCTCAAAAGAGTGCAGACATATGCATGCACACACACAACTCCTTATCACAAAATCAGACTATTAACATTGGACAATAGATTGATGGTTTATTAACACACTGTCTATATTTGATAATAAATTAATGGTTTCCTGCTTTTTAAAAAAGACACTAAAATATTTTTTGCTACACCTCCCAAGGTGTTGTTATCTATTCTTTAAAATAAATAAGAACTGTTCAAAATATTACCTTTGTTTTCCCTGGTAGTATTTTCATGCCGTCAAATAAATAAAAAGTAAAATTATGCCCCCAAGTGCAAAATTGTTGTCCATGTCTAAGGCGCTTGATGATCTATCATCCTATCGTATTTAAATAATGCACCTCTGGTTGGCCACGTCCTGCAGTGAAAGGCAATTCTTATTAAGCAATCTTCAACTCAAGTGGTATCCAAATTGGGAGTCCATGTCTGGTGCTTCACCTGTAAAACACTTGTTCACATTCCTCCAAGCTCTGAGACTCTTAATAGTGTTAGCCAGACATAAAAGACCTGCTCTTCTAAATGCCATTGTATGTGTGCTGTACAGATGGAGATCCTTTTTGTTGCCAGCAGAGCCACTGAATACACCTTCAAATGGCCGCTAGCCTATTTTCATTCATATTTATTCTGAGTTTCCTGCCAACATTGCTCAACCAGTCAGCCCTGCTGTTTCACTGGCAGCAAACAGTTCTCCGAAATACCAGGAAAACACATGGGCTCTTGCAGAGAAGAGAAGGGCTTGGAAAGCAGACTGTCAGCTACCTGAATTAGTTCCCCATTCCAAAGACCAATAACAATTTTAACAAAATACACAGGTGGTTTGGCTAAAATCTGGCAGCAATTTAGAAAGTATCATCTATATCAAAGCCAATTTAGGAGGCACACCATCTCAGAAAAAAAAAGCCACAGAAACCAAACTTCTTCCATCAGACTGGAGAAATTTGTGAAATTTGCACAATCAGAAAACAATACACTGAGTACCAAATCCAAAAGAAGAAAGGACATATGTTATTGGCCTGTTTTTATGAAGCATTTCATTTTTCTTAAGAATAGACATAAAAACCATGGCAATTCTTACACGTTATGATTCCAGGTCCAAGATCCTAAAACAGGAATAAATCTAATAATGCCATTCTATATTGTTAAATTCACAAAGCTTGGAAGCAACCATAAAGGAAGTAGTATGTTAAAAAGAGGGAGGGGTTGCTAAATCGTGACAAAGGAAAAGTTACATGGGGAAAAGTATCCAAGATTTCACCTTATAGAAATATCCATAGGAATATTAGCTATTTCTTGAACAGGCCCATTTTATGAAATAGGAAAACTCCCAGCCTTTCTAGTTAGAATTATGTCTTTGAGGAAGAGCAACCTAGGATTCATTTTTAACCCAGGCATGCATTTGGTAACCTAGTTCTTTAAATATTAAATGTGTTGTTGCCACCTATCACAAGTAACTCACATTCCCTGTAATGGTCCACTCCCACTAGCTAGAACAATGAACTGAAGTGCATTAAGACTCTTTACAGACAAAATGAATTAAATTAACAAAGGATAATCATAACACACTATTTAGCCACATGTCACTTCATCCTTTGTACATACAGTTATACAGTATCTATTCAGAATAGCTCATTACATACAAAATTTGAAACTGCAAAATGAAATGTGGCTTTGGCGCCCGTGTTAACTGACAGCTTATGACATACCAGTCAGGCACTTATTTTATCCAAGATCCTTAACTTTACCCTATTAGTAGCTTTAAAAAATATCTAATGAAGAAACTGTGAGACAAAAGTTATTGACTATTGAGAGCGTCACAGAATTATATCCAAGGTCCCTCAGATACAGCATTGCTTGTTACAATGCCCAAATAAATGCTTTTAGGAAACTCACAAGTAGAACATGAGTCTAACAGCAATTTCTCCTTAAAGCCCCCCAGCAACTGGTGGTTACTGGTAGACTGCTTCAAAATTTGGAGGATCTATTCACTATAATTTGTAATTATCTAAAAAGGTCTTGATGTTTAAACTAAAGAGTTAATAACAATTTAAAATATATTTTGCCTGTTTCAAAATGTAGTCATTCTTGCTACCTAACAGCTATTCACTTTTCTTTTGGGTCCACAGTAGATAACCACAATACACACTAAAAGCAGATAGCATTATTTTATACTTAAGTATCTGCATATAAACATTTTGTAACTGAATGGGTACTACAAAATGTGACATTCCTTTTATTTTGACATATCAAAATATATCATTAGGCTGGTCCACAAATTAATACTAGGAATGTATGAAAAAATATAATTTTTCTACCCGAAAGTTGCAATGAATCTTTTTGAAATAAGTCTCTGTGTCATCCACGAAAGTAAATATGGTTGAAGTTACAGTTCACATATAGACATATAAAGTGTTTGTAGGGAACATCAACCATTTCATACTGATAATGATCAGTGTTCAATATTATTATGAAAGAGGTGGGGATGAAGTCATTGTTAGCCAAGATAAGGAAGAAACAGAAGTAAAAGGGGAGCAGTATTAAGAAAAATGTATTTCTTCTTAAGTTTTTAAAATCTAAATCAACTTTCAGAAAAGTTAGTAATAATCTAGAAAAAAAATAACCAGCAACCTATTTAAAAAAAACTGGCAGAATGAAGCTTAAAAGCTCACCCCTCTCTTTTCTATTTATATAAGACACACCAAATAGAACACCCGACTCCTTTAAACAAATGCTAAAAACACCATTCTTTATTCTCTTCTACTCACCCTTTGCAGGAGAATTCAAGGATCCAAATTCATAAGCACAGAGGGGGGGGAAAGGGGGGAGGAACTAAAAGATTAAGAAAGGGGTGGAAGGAAGAAGGAAATAGGGGATGGGGGATAACAAGAAAAAAAAAGAGGTAGACAACGGGGCGACTTAAAACAGCAGGGCAGGAATGTGATAAGAAGACGGGAAGGGGCGATCCACGCTGCTAAGGACTTAATATATCTAGACGCCCGAGGTAGTCAAACGGCTTCTGCTCTATCCCATCACTTTGCTGTAGCCTCTGCCAAGCAGGGAGGCTGGCTGGGAGGGAAGTTGGTGTTGCAGCTGGAAAAGAAGGATGTGACACCGTAACAAGTACAACCAGCTAGCCAGGAGGAGGAGGAGGAGGAGGAAGAGAGACCTTGAGGAGCCGAAGCAGCTCGTGCCCTGAGAGGGCGGAGGCAAGAGAAGCAGGAGGAGCCCCGTGCTCAGAGAGCAGAAGCGAGACGGCGGCAGCGCTAACACCGCCTGCCCGCCCGCACAGGGCGTCTAATGGGATGGATGGGTTGTGCAGTCAGTGACTCACAGACTTTTGAGTTAGACACAGGAGGAGGTGGAAGAGGGAACCCGCCCACCGCTCTCCAGGGGCCCTATGTCAAAGCCAGCTGGCACGGAGTGACAGCCCTACCCACCAATCCCCAGGCCGCTCTTTGCCCAAAGGCCGCGGGGGAGTGGTGGTGGTGGTGGTGTCCTGCCCCTTTTCGCTCAATGAGTCTTCTGAGGACACTGCTGCGGAACGGGGAGGGGGGGGCGAAAAGGAAGAGAGGGTGGGAGAAGCTGCCCAGGGAGAGCAACGGGGGAGGGATTCTCCCCCCCGCCGCCTTTTCTATCCCTGGTTTGTCCAAAGTGGGCCAATCCCAGTAGCATTCGTTTGATAGACAAGATAGGGCCGCCCAATCACAGGGACAGAAGAAACGAGGGCTGCCTCTATGTGTATGTGTATATGTATATATATGTGTATATAATATGTGTGTGTGTGTGTGTGTGTGTGTTCCCTCGGGCTGGCACAGGAGCCCCTGGGTAGAGACGAGGGGACGGAGTACTACGCGGGGCGAGACTTGCGTTACGGTTCCCGTTTTGCTTCTCTGCTCTCTGGAAAAGCTCGCCTACATCAGGCGGGGAAAATCCAAGGGTGCTTTCCCTGGGCGGGTTCTTCCGACACTGGAAAAGCGCGCCCAGGCATAGCCCTTTGGCTGAGGCTTCTCTCCTCCTCCCTTGGGAGGCATCCTGAGCAGCCCCAACGTGATCGCGGCTGCTGCCCAGAGAGTGGCCAGGAAAGACGCCCACCCGCCCCGCTTCCAGAACCAAACCGCTTCGGAGGGCTGTCAACCTTCCTTCCGAATGGCACGCGGGACTGCGCACAGCAGAGCTACGGCTGGGTTAACTATGGTTTATTACCGAATCGACCAGGGGTTGGGTAAACAACGTACTCGGTCATAAACCCAAATTGTTGGGTGGGCCCGTACAACAACCCAGACAAGAAAGTGGACCAACCGCTGTATGCCTTCACGCGATGTGTGAATCGAATCATAAACTCAAATGGTGGTGGGGGGGGGAAAAGCATTCCGCCCAAACTCTGCCAGGTTTAAAGGGTCCTGGAAAATAAGTCATTGGAGGTCAGTCGAGTCTGGGTATGTGTATATATTGCCTAATAATATCGGGCAGAAGACGCCCCTAGACTCTGTTCAGTACGCTTAAATCTTCAATCTAAGTGTGTAATCTATGAGAGTGCAACCTTTTGGCTTGCCTGGGCACACTGAGTGAAGAGGAATTGTCTTGGGTTGCATTTAAATATATAATGTAGCTTTATAATATAAAATCGCATCCCACCAGGCTCAAGGTTGACTCAGCCTTCCATCCTTCCGAGGTAGGTAAAATGAGGACCCAGATTGTTGGGGGCAATTAAGCTGACTTTGTAATAATGCCGCTTGGGGTGTGTGTGAAAGCCCTAATAAGCAGGCATATACATAGAATGAAGGCTACTGCTAAGCTTGTAAGCCACCCTGAGTCTTCGGAGAAGGGCGGGATATAAATGGAATTTTAAAAAATCACATAAAGTTAAAGTTTACGAGCTTATGAGGCCACATTACTAGCAGTCCAGGGTTGTATGCAGTCCAGGAGCCACAAGTTGGACACACCTGGTGTAATCAATGGCAATAATTGGTAGGTTTATTTACTTCTATTACCTTGTATCAGCTTATTTGAATTAACACTCATTGCCTGGGTGATCAAATAATCTTGCCTGCTGGCACTAACAATGTGGTAATTGTTTATAAACTTTATTTAAACTTTATAGAGTTTATAAAGACAAGAGGTGATGGGCTAATTTTTTATCAGGCAAATTAATGCTTTTTGTTGTATAAAACATTCCAGAAATACTGTAAAAAAGATCAAATTTATTTATTAAATATTAAGTCAAGGTTGACACCTGGTGACAGTATGGACATATCCATACTGTACAATATTGTTTTCTTGGCAACAGTATCAAAATAGTTTGCTATTGCCTTCTTTAAGAGGGTTTTTGGCCTCAGTTTAATCTATAGCCTGATTTTCTAATGGTCTCTCATCAAAATACTAATTAGGTCTGATTCTGCTTTTTTCTTTTTCCAAAATCAGTTACTGTACTGTCAATAACTATCAATTTGATTGGGATTGGCTTTTCATATCCTGCATCCAGCATGACAGCACCCTGTTGTAAATTTAGATGCAGTTGGTCATATTATTTGATATGCAAATTGTAAAATTATTTTTTAATCTCTTCCCACCAAAACTCCTGTGTTTCTTTGGGGGCAATATTGTAGAGTTGTGAATATACATGTGAGTATGGAGTTGGGGAAAGAATACAGTTTCTTATGTTTTGAAGCATGGACCAAGATATGCTGAGATCAATCAAGCATGATAAGTGATATGTGTATGGTTTCCCTATTGTATGAGAACACACCTTTATCACAAGGATAAATAACATAGCATCTCTAACATACCTAAGTGGCATCTGTATCTTGCCAATATTAAATTTAAAAAACAACCATAAATGGCAGAAAATTCGTAGGAACTCCAAATAAGTACTAGTGAAATCTTATGGGAATTCTTGTGCAAGTCATGAGATTTCAAGAACTAGATGGGGTTTTTTGTTCTTAAAAAAGGAAGCTGGGTCATTCTAGGAAATCACACAGTAGAGCCAACCCCTATTATACTTCATGTTGCTCAGAATATGCAGGGTTTTATATTGGCACATATAGAAAGTCCTCAGTATTTTTGTGACCAGTAGGCACATTTGGACTTTTAAGATTGTTGTAAATGCTCTCATAAAATAATTGCTATAAGCAGGCATGTCTGTTTGCAAAACATCTACCATGATGGACATGACCAATCATAAAAAATCCCATTTATTAAAAGCTAAACTGGTGCAGTTCTTATTACAAAATAGCAGAGTAACAGAGTCTAAGTGACTTTGGAGGTCTCCTAGTCCAACTTCTGGACAAATGACTGTCCAATCTCTTCTTAAAAACCTCCAGTGATGGAGCAAACCATTCCACTGGTTAATTGTTCTCATTGGAACAGGAAATTTCTTCTTATTTCTAGATTGTTTCTCTTCTTGATAAGTTTCCATTCATTACTTCTTGTCCTCCACTCAAGTGCTTTGAGTGCCATTCTCTTCTTTGTGGCAGTCCCTCAAACACTGGGACACTCCTACCAGTATCATGTCTCCCCGCATCCTTCTCTTCATAAAACTAGACGTACCCAAATCCTGCAACTGTTCTTCATATGTTTTAGCCTCCAGTCCCCTAATCATCTTTGTTGCTCTCCTCTGCACTCTTTCTAAAAGTGTTAGAAACGTATTTCACCCTCCATATGTTTTCTTCTCTCACACTTGGTATAATAAGCAGGCATATACATAGAATGAAGGCTATTGCTAAGCACATTTGATTTGTGCTTAGATTGTAAGCCGCCCTGAGTCTTCGGAGAAGGGCGGGATATAAATGGGATTAAAATAAAATAAATAAATAAATAAGGGACCTAGAAGCATTTCTAGATAAAAAGTGGAGGGTGGGACTATATTTATTAAAAAGTACACAAAAGGTCTGGTGACCCCAAAGGTTATATCCATGGGCACATGAACATCATATAAAAGTAGATCTAAATAGGGCTACTGTATAAATCAACTATATAAATATATAGATAGTCCTTGACTTACAACCATTTGTTTAGTGACTGTTGAAAATTACTGTGGAACTAAAAAAAGTAACTTACGACCAGTCTCACAGTCAACACCCATCATAACATCCCCAAGATCATGTGAGCAAAATTTTGGTGCTTAGCAACCCACATGAATTTGCAATGATTGCAGTGTCCAGGGGGCATGTGATTGCTACTTGCAACCTTTTCAGCCAGCTTCTGACAAGCAAATTCAATGCAGGAAGCCAACTTTGCTTAATGATTGCAAGATTCATTTAACCGCTGGGAATTGATTAACAACCATGGCAAAAAAGGTTATAAAATCAGGCACAACTCACTTAACCACTGCCTTGCTTAGCAACATAAGTTCTGGCTCCAGTTACAGTTGTAACTCGAGGACAACCTGTATATGTTTACACAGAAACTCCATGGAATTCAGAAGTCTTTAGTTATGAGTTAGGTAGGCATAGCACTTTTCACTGATTCTCCAGTCAGTTAAGCTTGAATAAATTTGCATATCATCACATTCTCACTGCAGATGTTTTTTTAAAACGATGAAATGTTTCAATTTAATAACAAAGTATGTCATCCCTTGTGATAAAAAGACAACCATTCTCTTTTCTGTTTCATACTTCAACCAACATAAACTTCAGAATGTGCAAGTAGATGTTAGGCTGATTTGGGGAAATTTCTCAGGGATAATAAAATGAACTAAAACAGTGTTCTCCACTCAATCAATGCCTGAGGATTAGTAATATTTATATAGCCGCCCATTTATATCAAACTATGGGTGGCTCCCAGTCAACAATTAAAACATCATTTATTTCCTATTTAATACATTAAGTAGGAAGAAGATAGTACCTGCATATTGTAGAAAAATTGCCAATCTTTTTATTAAAATACAATTGTGGCTGCTTTAATTCCTTAATAGGTATCCTGGGAAAACTAGGTGATTTTCTAATAATTTTTTTGCTAGAATTTTGCTAGCTATTACACATGTCTCTTAATGGTATTTTGTGTTTGTCTTTGTGACATTATTTCTATACTTTCTACTTTTATTTCTGGGAGTTTTTACAAATCAGAAAATTGTTGGCAACAGTTAGTAGCGCAAGGTTTGATCACCATCATTTTTGTAGCGGGACATCCATAAAATCATATTAAATCATATTTTAAAAAGTTGAACTTCTGTGTACTGTATGTACTTAATTCTGAGTAAGCACAACCCCTATATCGTTCTGTATGAGAAATGCTATTAGGAGTTAGATTGGAGGATATGTAGATTAGTGGTTTTTTCCTCATTTCGAATCCTAGTTTCTGTCTCATAGGTAATTAATACCGAGCTGAGTTTGCTTTGAGTGGAAAAAAAGGGGATTCACTAATACCAACAGAAGGTGCAAAAGACAAGATAGCAATCCAAAGTGTCTGCTAGAAGAAATAAAAGGGAAAAATGGGAGAAGTGAGCAAAATGCACTGAAGTTGAAAGCAGAAGGAGACGGCCTTTTGCTAAAATTACACAGGAATTAGTTTGCCTTGAGTAGGAGGGGAGGTGTCTCATAGACCTAGGCGATTATGGAAGTCAGATAAGAAGCGTTGCAAGGACACTGCGAATGGAGAAAGGGGGAGAGGGCCAGGAGAAAGGGGGAGGAAATGGGGGTGGGGACCAGATTGTTTGGCATAAAGGGAAAGTCTTAGAGCAGGGGTGTCAAACTCAATTTCATTGAGGGCCGGGTGGGTATGGCCAGGGTAGGCGTGGCCTGCTGGGTGGGCGTGGCTAGCGCACGTATGGCCTATTGGGTGGGCGTGGCCAGCTCTACATCGTTGGCATCAAGGGTGCCTATGGGGGCCTGGGCAGGAGTGGGACAGATCTGAGGGTCTCTGCCAGAAGGAGGGTCTCTGGGCAGGGGGCCGTTCCCTCACTGTTTCCAGGATGGCTTCGCGGGCCACATGAAAGCACTTTGCAGGCCGGATCCGGCCCCCGGGCCTTGTGTTTGACATGTCTGTCTTAGAGCCTGGGAAAGAAGATAGCATTAGAAAAGTCCATTTTAGAAAGCGCCTAGCAATAGGGAGAGATGGGCACTTTTCTGCAGCGAGTACTGTATTGGCAGACCAACTGCTCTTTACAGCCCTAGCTCCCTGCTGCCTTCACCGAGAAAGGATGAGTGTGCAGACTCCTCCTCAGCTCGGGGATGGTGAAATTATTTGGAATTTCAAATGGCGCACAACAAATTGCTTCCTAATTGCTGAAGTATGCATGCTGGAAACAGATTTTGAAGCACTCATCATTTGTTATACATCTGTGATATCTGACACAAGTAGGCTGGTCATATCAAAGCTTGGAGCACTTCGTTCTCTTTCCCCACAGATTCTGCTTCTTATTTAAAAGATTCCTACAAAAGTAGTTTATTTTGCTCTTGGTATACTACAGATTCACTAGGGGTACTGAATCATTATCAGATACCATGGCATTGGAGACTGCCAGACACAGTAGGAAGCCGACAGTGGCAACAAAAAGATGGATATAAGTGTAATCCAGATCCTTGCAGAATGAGACAAGTAAACATAACTGATGGTTGATTTTTCCCAAAGAACTGTAACGTTGAAATGTGTGTCAAACATGGCACAGACCAACCAAGAAAAAACACACCTAAATATAAAGTACATTTACAAAAGTGTTTATAAAGCTATAAATAATGCTGAAACATTTTATTGTCTAGGAATACCCAGTCAATGTGTAACAAAGGACTTGACAAATTCGGCTTTTAAGTTCCAAGTGGCCATAGCAAAGAGATTATTCAGTTAATAACTTTTTCTTCATAACCACTCAGGATAAACAGTTTTGTACTTTGTTTAGGACCATTGAACTTAAAAGTGAGTTTCCACATGGTTGCTCATGAACTCAGTGGAACTGAACATATTTATTTTTTTCAGATTGTACATTGCACTGAGGGAATCTGGAGAAATGAAAAATGTTTTCTATCAATTTTATTTGATATCTGTAGTTTCTCATCTATTGCTTAATATCCTCATGGAGTTTACATACTATGTATTAGCATCTCTTCATAAGTGCAGCATCAGATGATGTATGTGCTAGCAAGACATTAAACGTGGATCAAAAAGTGGACTTTAACAGATGTAATATCAATTACAAATGCAAATGCATGTTTTACAATGAATCAGTTAATACATTCTGATGCTGTCCATCTAAATATAATTTATGGAAATTAAGTACCTACAAACACATATATAGTACACAGACACAGGCATCCTAATTGAAGTCAGGAACTATGCACTGACTGAACAAAAAAGTATAAACATTGATATATTACTTCAAATTTAGAGATAGGCAATGAAAATACATCTATGAATCTCCTCTCCATCAGAACAACATATTAAAAAGCAGATATTGACACTGCTAAATAATTTAAATCATAACTTATAAAATCATTGGTAGATTCTAGGGATGTGCAGCTATTCAGATCCAACATAAAAAATGTTCTTTTCTCGGCTTGGCTTCAGTAGGCAATATAGTCCGATCAACACTGGCCACATGTCCATGTCTCCTACTCTTCTGCTGATGTGTTTAATGTAATGATACCACATGAATTTCTCAAGTCACTGTTCAATATGGAATTTGATCAGCTAGAATTCTTGATTGTGCATAACTGAGGCAAGTAGGCTTTCTCTGTGAGGGAGGGAGGAAATGACTAACAGTTTTACTATGGTATAAGTTTACATGAATCAGCTCCACTCTTTCAGATGCTCAGAAAAAAGTTTTGCCACACAACATGAGTCAACTGACAGCATACGTTTGTCTGCATTGCATCTAGGAATGGTTCTTCGACAGGCACTATACCTCCTGTTTTTGTCAAGTTTCTTGTGTGTGTGTGTGTGTATACATTTATGCACACACACACACATATCAAGATAATATGACCTCACCATGAAAGCATACCCTAATATACTTTTAAAGCTTTTAGATGCTCCTAGATTTGGAATTTACTGCAACAGATCAGGATGGAAAGAAGCTATTAAAGCATAAGTGGTGAAATCTGTATGTAGGCTCCTTAGCAAATATTGGACTATAAACCCTTATAGCAAACTAATCCAGTAACAGCCCTTGATTTCTTTTTATAAGCAGCAAGGAGATCTGTAAAGGAGCTGTGTGTTGTAGATGTTCCTTCATTGCTTTTCACTCTCAGTCACATTTGTAAGCTGGCTACAACCCAATGAGGATGTATTGTTTGAAGCAGTGGGAAGAGAAAGAAAAAGCATAGTAGGGGCATTTACTAGATGTGAGAGACAGAAACATTGAGCAGCCTCCAGATGCCAAAAGGCCTTGCAGTGCTGCAGCTGCTTGTCCCTAAAGGACTAAATATCCGAGGAAAAGCTGGCTGGGAAACATTTGGCATAAGATGGCAATATGTTTGGAGTTCTGTACCAAATCTTCATCATCAGAAGAGTCCGTAAAATTCAAACCAATAATTCTAGAAATAACAGCATCTAATAACACATCTCCAATGTGGTTAATATTGTCCTGAATTCCCTTATATTAGCACATGTGGATTTAGGAACAAGCATCTGGCTAGGGAACAGGCAGTTTTCATCTGATTATTAGGCCAATCTTCTGTCCTTCTCTATCTTAGTGTATGTCTATACATGTATTTCTGGTTTGTGGACATACAGTAGCTTATCATTTAAAATGTTACAGAAAAGTGTCTCCTTCATTTCCTTAATCCAGAAGTTGATAACTTGCAATCCATGGACTATGTACAACTCCTCTAATATTTTCTACAGTAGTGTTTCTCAATCCTAGCAACTTTAAGCTGTGTGGATTTCAATTCTCAGAATTCTCTAGCCAGCAACGTAAAGCTGCTGAGGTTGAGAAACACTGTTCTAGAGCAGTGGTGGCAAACCTATGGCACGGGTGCCACAGGTGGCACACAGAGCCCTCTCTGTGGGCACACGCGCCATCGCCCCAGTCCTAGGCCTTCAGCTGGGTTTTATAAAAGCTTTTCGCTTTAGGCCTCCGCCGCCATGTGCAAAAAAAAAAGTTCAATCAATCAATAAATTTCAATTTCTCACGGGGAAAAAAAGATCTTGCAAACTTGGAATTGATTGATTGAACTTTTTAGTCCCACCCAGTCTGCTGTTACCACTGCAGCCACGCCCACCCAATGGGCCATGCCCACCCAATGGGCCACATCCACCCAATGGGCCACGCCCACCCGGCACCCAACAATACATAAGTGGGTTTTGGGTTGCAGTTTGGGCACTCGGTCTCCAAAAGGTTTGCCATCACTGTTCTAGCGTAAATCTGAAATCCACACCACCTCTTAGAACCTACCGTATTTTCCGGCGTGTAAGACGACTGGGCGTATAAGATGACCCCCGACTTTTGAGAAGATTTTCAAGATTTTTCATCTTATACGCCGGAAAATACTTACATGCCAGTTGCCAAGTGTCTGACCAAGCCCGATTCAGCCCCGTCTGATGCAGATGGTGCAAAGCCTCCCTTTTGAAGCCCAAAGGGGCTTTTCCTTCCACCCACCCTTTGGAATAAACGCAAGAGCTGCGTTCACACGACACGCTCTTTCAGGCCAGATTCTGCAAACGGCACGCCAGAAGCCGCAACCACCGCGGGAACTCCGAGTCCCAGCCTTTCGGCAGCCTGCACAACCAAGCGCAATCCGGCTTTGAGAGTACATTTGCAGACGGAGCAGCCACCGTGTCTGGAGCCAAGCCCCGCCCAGGAGGCGGTTGGCCAGGCGGGCCCGGAAGACGCGCTGGAGAGCCGGGCTTGGGGCGGCCATGCCGAGGCCGGCTGGCAAGGGCCGCTGCTTGGTCTACGGGCGAGAGAGGTGCCAGGCCAAGTACCGCTGTCCAGACTGCTGGGAGAGATAGCGGGTAGCAGGGCGCGCTCTACTTATGCTCAGATGCCGCTTGGGCGAGGGGCTTCCTGCCGCTCCCAGGGTCTGGCGTTTGCAAGCGGGAGAGGAAGGGGCTTAGAGGCTCTTGGGGGTGGGAAGGGAGAGTCATGTTGGAGGGGGGACTGGATTAAGGAGGCTTGAAGTTGCTTTGCAAGAACAGGGGCACTCGATTGATTTATGTACTATTTTCCGGCGTATAAGACGACTGGGCGTATAAGACGACCCCCCAACTTTTGAGAAGATTTTCATGGGTTAAAAAGTCGTCTTATACGCCGGAAAATACGGTAGTGATTGCTTGAAACCAAATTAATGTTAGAGGCCTGGAATCTTCATTTCCACTAAGCACTATTGTAGTGATTTGTTTAGCAGTTGTCTCCATAGCAGCTGTATTAAGTAAGCATATCTTTAGTAAACTGAAATTGATAAAACATCAAATATTTTATGACAATTTAATTTTAAAACTCTCCAAAAAGGGAAAAAAAGAGAAAGCCATCTATTAGATCAGGGGTCCCCAACCCCACAGTCTGTGGACCAGCAACTGGTTTGCACAGACAAGGAAAGCCCCATCAGTGGGATGCAGGCAGCACATAAAACCACGCCCCCTCCGGTCTGCGTAAAAACCTCTCCACAGAACCAGTCCCTGGTGCCCAAAAGGTTGGGGACCTCTGTATTAGATGGTTCCTTTAGTTATGTTTTTTTCTGAACATATTATGGTTTGATAATGTCTGTTCTTAATAATACAGGATATTTTGCAATCTGTTAAGATTTCAATTTACATATTTTGCACCCATTAAAATAAACTCGTCTATCTTTTCATTTATTTTTCATAGTGATACACTTAAATGCTGAATTATAATCTATAAATTATATGTACCCATACCAAAAACCATGATATCAAAATGATGCATGCATCATGATGTCGTTGCACAAATGATGCAAATATTGTGTACAATTGCTTCATGACATTTGACCCACGCATGTAAATCAAATAATATGTGGGTCCTCATTTATCCTTTTTGCCCCTCCCCACCATCTATGCAGCATATATTTATTATATCAATGCTGTGCTGACTGAAGCAGGCTACGTAATTTCCTGCTAGCACTGGTAGAAGGCAAGTAAAATAAGCTATATTTTGGGCCTAGGGCCCAGTTTATATCCAAACCTTTATCTCATTAACAATCACCAATCCTTTTATAAATACCTCTTTGCCACTGCCTGGCAAGCAGGCAGCATGAAGGCTCCTTTATCACCAGAACCGTTCTATTTCATATTGTAAAATGCTTCTTAAAATACATTGACTAAGGGAGTTTTAAAGAGTGGCCAAAAGAGTGTTTTGATTAACTGAATCCAGTTACCATACATAAAGTGATCTCTTTCAATTAAAGGAATTTGTATTGACACACATAAAGCACATAGGATCGAAATATTCCAAGTAATTTCTTTGGGGAATAGCAGAACATAACGAATTCTAATTATTTTAGCTGGAGGAAATTAGTAATTCAATTTGAAATACCTAATAAAGAGAAAAATGCTATGTCAAAAATAGGAAAAAAATCTGGCAAGTACGAACACACACACTCATACTTACTTCAAGGGGATTGGGGTGAAAGTGTGGAGAGCCTCTAATCTGAAGACAAAAGAGGAGTTTTTAAAAAGATTTTTTTTTCTTTCAGAGTCTCACTGGACCAGCCTATAAAGTAGCTAGAGAATGGAAGTAGCCTGGATCAAATCTGAATCATTTTAGTCCAGCTTTGTGTGTCTTACAATGGCCAACCAGATGCTTCTGGATGCTCACAGCAGGAGATGAACGTTTGCCCTTCTCCCTTGCCCCTCCTGCAACTGATATTTTGTGGGATGTATCCTCAACTGGAATCTTTAAGACAGACCTTTGATAGACCCACAAATCTAGTCAATCTCTTTTAAACACAGAAGTAGTGTGTGCATCCCAATAATGAAGTCTTAGATTAGTTGTGTAGTTTATCTGTTCAAAATTTCTTCCAGTCAGGTTTATTGGATGATTCCTGATTCTGATAGATTGAGAAAGGGACATTAAACTCTTGTCTATTTAATTCATGCATGCATAGTTTTATATACTTTCATCTTAATCCCATTTAATAAACATTCTAGTTTTTCTCTTGTCCGTGTCCAAGCTTCCTAATCATTCTGATTGCCCTTTTCTACGCTTTTTCTATACTATTACATATTTTCAAATGTGGCAACCAGAATTATACAAAGTATTTCAGGCTCAGACCTATTCAGAATTATATACAGGCATTATAATGCTGGCAATCTTATTTTCAGTCCCTTTAATAATGATCTCAAGCAGAACATTGCCTTTTTCCCACACAAGATGTGGGCATTTTCACTGAGCTATTCACTATGACCCCAAGATATATTCTAGTTTAGTTATAGATTCTACCTTTAGTTCAGATTCCACCATGCATAAGAAGTTAAAGGAGCCCCAATATCCATCACTTTATTCATATTTAAATTGAACTGCATTTACTATTTGATTGTGTATCCCCCCAAATTTAAAGGGATGTTTTTGGAGCTCTTCGTAATCACAGTTCTATCTCAGCAGCCTTATTTACTTATCTATACCAGAGTCTCAGCCTTAGGAACTCTGAAAACAGGAAACCGTTTTCTCTGGTTTAGAGGAATCTTAATTTCCTGGGCCACTAGTTTGGCACTCCTCCCAGACCCATAATAGCTCTCTTGCTTTCTTTAGCAATATTGTGGGATGGGCAAGGACACCAACTTTGGGAGCTCTAGTCTACTCTAGGACATTCATTTCTGCTTGGCTACAAATATTGGGTCAGCTAGATTCAACAGGTGATGATTAATTACATGCTATCAAGCTGTTTTAGACTCTTAGGTAAAGGTAAAGGTTCCCCCGCACATGTGTGCTAGTCGTTTCTGACTCTAGGGGCCGGTGCTCATCTCCGTTTCAAAGCCGAAGAGCCAGCGCTTGTCTGAGGACGTCTCCGTGGTCATGTGGCCGGCATGACTAGATGCCAAAGGCGCACGGAACGCTGTTACCTTCCCACCAGAGTGGTCCTTATTTTTCTACTTGCATTTTTATGTGCTTTCAAACTGCTAGGTTGGCAGAAGCTGGGACGAGTAACAGGTGCTCACTCTGTTACGCAGCACTCGGGATTCGACCCGCCAAACTGCCGACCTTCTGATCGACAAGCTCAGTGTCCTAACCCACTAAGCCACCGCCTCCCGATTTTGGACTCTTAGTGACCACCTATATTTTCTCCAGGATGGTCTGTTCCTAACTGGTCCTTCAGCTCTTTCAATGGTGCACTCA
Source organism: Vipera ursinii (assembly GCF_947247035.1). Classification (NCBI taxonomy): domain Eukaryota; kingdom Metazoa; phylum Chordata; class Lepidosauria; order Squamata; family Viperidae; genus Vipera; species Vipera ursinii. The sequence goes on from NC_139512.1 coordinate 195,955,568, forward strand.
TTGCTACTGTAGCAGCCTATCCAGCTTGCTGCTGGCCATCCTCTTCTCTTTCTTTCCACCCTTCCCAGCATTAAAGCCTTCTCCAGAGAGCTAGGTCTTCACGTAATGTGTCCAAAGTAGGATAACTTGAGACTGGTCATTTTTACCTGCAGTGAAATCCCTGGGTTGATTTGTGAGGTGCAAATGAGTGAATACTCCCACCCAAATTTGAGACAAATTTGCAGTAATAGGATTACAAAGGAAAGAAAGACTACAGTGCATCTTGATGGGTTTTAGTCCATTAAAGCAAAAAGGCATCTTGAAACATGATGACATTATAGGGAAAGCAGAAAGATTCCAGACTGCTTGACCTGAGCTTATTGTCCCAATGGCTGGGAAGGCTACTTCTGACCAGATTAGCATGACCAGAACTGATAAAATTGATTTGATAGGGTTGATTGGCAAAGGGACTCCCGAGAGATAGGATTGACACACTGAGGTATTCATCAGCATCAGAGATTTAAGTCGTTAACATTTCTTAATTCTAAAACAGGCAAGATAAACTCTTCTAAAAGCAGCTCTCTTGATTGCCAAGATTCAGCAAGTGACATTTTCACATTTTGACTGCTTTTTTGCATAGTTAGGATGGAGTAAATAACTCGTTGAAATAAATCATTCCTAGTTTTGTTCACCCTAGCCTGGAAGATAGAGGGGCAGACCTACTGTGATCTATTCTGTTATTTCCCTGTCCATAACTTTCCATTATGGATGTGCTATCTAATGGCATCCCTTTCAAAAACAGAATAGCCTTGAAAATGGTTCTGGAATCCTGTCCCCCATCACTCCAACTGGCTTGCTATTCTGAGGAACATCAAAAGTCATGTTGGAAATATTTCAGAACTTTGTGGCAATCATTGGTCTGTTCCAATTGGCATGACAATCAGGGCATAGATTTGACTTGAATTTTTGGGTTGGGTAGGTTAAGAATGAATGTGGATTTTTTCCCCCTATAGTTTCATTGTCAAGGGTAAACCATTAACTGATAGGGTGTATACTTACCTGGACTTGGATCTCCTGCAAACATGAAGACTTAATTAAAAATTTTCTTTAGCAAATTGGAAGATCTGAATAGCTTTCTGACGACCCTTTGAGATTTTCCTATTACCTTGGTAGGTGCTTCTGTTAAAAGTGTCAGACTTCACAGCAGGCACAATTATACACCTCTCTTTTCAAAAAAATAGTGTCCCATATTCAGAACAGCAGAGCATAGGATATGTTAAACAAATAGTTTTGTTGAAGACAAGAAAGAAGTATTGAGTATACAGAGTTGCCTGTTGCAGATCATTGCAATCCAATGTTTCCAATGCTGGGAAATTCTGGGAGTGGAAGACCAGACATCTTACAATTGCTAAGGTTGAGAAACACTGCTGTAGTGGATGAGATCATATTGCCGCTGTTTGTCATCCAGGGATGGGGTGGGCATCTTGTCTCCTACTGTGGAGAAGAAACCATTTGAACAACTCACATTCCAGTTAGGCTATTTCCTAATTAATCTCTTACCTTGTTAACCAACCATTGTTGAGCTGATGCCTCTCCTCACTGCTATGATTTTAGCACAATGATGGTTGTATTATTCCAGATGCTGTAGGTCACTAGTTGATTAGTTTCCAGTCTATTGCAGAACAGTTAAGTGTAGATTTCCTACTTTGAGAGGATGGACAAAAGCCAATTTCAGAGCTTTTTTTTTTCAAATTAGAAACCAATTACTTGCGCCAGAGCTTCACAGGCCAAAAAATTCAAGTCCTTTTTTTTTAAAAAAAAAATCATCCCTTTTGTGATTTTTATGTTCAGAACAAAACGTTATTGTAAGCACGTGTGATGGTGGAGGATTTGAATGGAAAGAGGGCTAAAAGGATCAGTTCGAGAGTCTCCAGAAAGGATTCGGATGACACGGTAGTAATAAGCCCTACGGAAAAGAGCTGTTAAAGGAAGGAGGAAAAACAAAGGTTTGCAGAAACGAAGGGAGCACGTTTTCACTGTTGATTTCCATGTCATCAAAACCGCATTTTTAGCAGAGTTACACGGCTCCAAGGGCACAAAGCGTACCACGGAGTGGCTGGAAGAGAGGAAATAAAACAAGGAGCAAACCACAAGGCTACATTTACTATGAGCTGCGACCAGCAAAGGTAAAGGCGCGGGCTTGGGACTATAGGACCGCTTAGTCCGGAAGGCGTCTTAAAACTCTACAGTAGGGGTCTTCAAACTTGGCCCTTTTATGACTTGTGGACTTCAACTCCCAGAATTCCTCAGCCAGCATGCCTGGCTGAGGAATTCTGGGAGTTGAAGTCCACAAGTCATAAAAGGGCCAAGTTTGAAGACCCCTGCACTACAGGGTTTCTCTCTCTCCCCACCCCCCACCCCTCGGGAGGTGATTATTTTAAGACAGGGGTAGGCAACCTCGGCTCTTTTATGACTCATGGACTTCAACTCCCAGAATTCCTGAGCCAGCCAAGCTGGCTCAGGAATTCTGGGAGTTGAAGTCCATGAGTCATAAAAGAGCCGAGTTTGCCTACCCCTGTTTTAAGACTATAGCTTTCCAGCTCGCAGGGCGACATGCACGGCAGGAGGAGAGCCCGCGATGCCCTGAACCGCAGCCAGCCAAGAGGCCTTTCGGAAGGTGGGCATTCTTCTTATCGCTCTCATTGTCTCGCCTTGCACAACCCCCCCAAAAAAAACCCAGCCCCAAAAAATAACGACCGAGCGCCAAGAGAGCTGCCGCCACGCCGCCGCGAGAAAGCACGTGCCCACGCTCCCCACGCTCTCCCCCCTCCTCCCAACAAGGAGGGGAGGCGGCGCGTGCTCTGCGGCGGGCGTAGGGCCTATAAATAGAAGCCTTCTAATACCAACGGGGTGCGTCATCTCGCCCCGCCCAGAGGTTTGCTCAAGCCCTCCCCCCTCCCACCCGCGCAACGCGCCGAAAGGGGGAAAAAAAAAAAAAACCAGGTAGCAACAGCGGCGGCTTGAGGCGGGAGCGGCTCGCGGGCGCCTGGGAGGCGGCGTCTGCTTCCCTCGCGCAGGCTTTCGCCTCCCGCGCGCCGGACAAACGCAGCCCTCGGCGCAAAGACTTGGCAAGAGAACGAGCGACGGTCTCCCCCGCCCCTCCCCTTCGTATCGGAAAAGGAGGGGAATTCGCTGCTGGCGGGTCTCGAGCGCCGAAGACCGACCGACCGACCGACCTCGTGCCAAAGAAAGCGGCTCCCGTCGAAAAGGGCAGCGCCGCCAGACGCCTGTCGCTTGGCGGGGGGGAAAAGGGGGGAGAAAAGCGGCGGTGCGGCTTTTCGGCGCGCGCTCGGGGACATCTGGAGCAGGCGGGCAGCGTTCCCTTCGGGGAGGGAATGTGGAATGTCTCTGGAGGTCGGGACAAAGCAGTGCTAGTTCACACGCAGACCGACAGAAACATCATGGCTCAGGCTGAAAGGGAAAGAAAAATCCCTGCACGCAAGGAAGGGGCTGGAACACTGCCGTGGGGCTCCTTGTCTAAAGGGAAGAAGGCCCCAAGTAGGTGGGAGGGGGCTGCAGGGTTGGGAAAAATACCATTAGTCGTATCAAAAATTAGAACGAACGAGAAGAACGTTGCTATTCCTGAATATAAACTCTTGTAACTAGAGAGGGGGGGGGGAAAGTAAGATATATTAAGTAAGATCAGTGCTTTTTTTTTAAAACAAAAAGGTGCCGGAACTCACACATGTCATATAACCCGCCTTGCCTACCCTACAAGGTTCCATCCAAAAAAGGTGCCGGAACTCCATTCTGAGCGTTCTATGAGAAAAAAAGCCCTGAGTAAGATACATTTGGTAGAACCAAATCCTGGTACCGGCACCAAGTTTCAAGAGTGTCTTGAAACTGACTAGTGTCCCTACAGATAGTGGAGAAATGGGGAAAAAAAAGAAATGCAAGAAAACCCATGTGAGAAACAACATGGTAAAAATGAATGGCTTTACTTACATAGGATTTAAAAGTGTGCAAATCATAATGAAGTCACGTTATTTGCACACAAACTAGATAACGAATCATCTTTACGGGTAGTCCTCGGGTTGTGACCACTCTGGCCTTTTAGAAGGTGCTGCAGAAAAAGTGCTTATGGTCAAAATTCCAGCACTCCCAAAGTCGTGAGATTGCAATTTGGGCACTTGGCAGCTGGCTTGTCCCGTGATCATTATTTGTGACCTCTGCTAACAACCCAGAAGGGAAAGACTCAAATCGCCCCCATAAATTGACCCTGCTCCTATTGCAGGGTCATACTGTGCTACAGAGTATGAAATCCCAGGTTCTCGTGCTTCTGCAACACCTTGCCCCCATTCTGTAGTGCCTGTCCCCAGGACTGTAGCATTCCTCTGCGCACTACTCATCTGCCCATTGGCCTGCTTGCAGATTGCTTAAGGAAACTCCTCGTGACTAGGCTTTCCCTTCCAACTTGCTTGGTGAAAGCTGACACCAAGTGTCAAGTCACAATCACTTGAAGTCCTGCTAAACAGACTGCAATTCTCACTTAACATCGCCACTGGGATTGCCCTCACTAAATAATCTGGTCATGTGACGTTGCACTTTGCAACTATATTGGTGGAAATTCCCAGGGCTTTTTTTCTCATAGAACGCTCAGAACGGAGTTCCGGCACCTTTTTTGGATGGAACCTAGTAGGGTAGGCAAGGCGGGTTGTATGACGTGTGAGTTCCGGCACCTTTTTCTTTTACAAAAAAAGCACTGGAAATTCCCATCCCAAATTACGCCTGCTAAGTGAATACTACCTATAATTTTGAACCTGCATAGGAATAGTTGTGCAGATTGTTGAACTATGGAAAAGTGTATTGTAAAACTATCAACAAAATGTGTGTCACCTGGAGCAATTTCAAGGCATTAAAAACAACAACAACCCAGACTCAATGCTGAGGAGGGACATTTTAATTATTTTTCCTTCTTGCTGTAATCCTGGGAAGGGAATCTTCTGTTGGTGCAGTTCACAGGTCCCTCGTTTACTGACTGAAGATTTAATTTGGATTCTGCTGGAGAAGGAAAGGATCCATTTTCTTTTCTGTATACTGTGTTCCCAGTCTATATTCTTTCAGTCCTTGATTTTATTTATAATAACAAGCTGAAGTTATTTCATGGGATACTTTACGTAAAGTGTATTTAGACCTTCATTACTGCTTATTTAAATCATGGAAGCTCAAGTACAATGTATAGTACCAATTAGGAGAGACATAAATATAGTCAAGACAATTCAGTTAGAGAAACTATAAAAAGCTGGAAGGCTCTATTTCAGAATCAGAGTCTTTCCTAAATGAAGAAAATGAAAAGGGAATTAATGAATATATCCAAGTTGAGCGTAAGGGAAGTTTTTTAAAAAATAACAAACCAATGAATATATATTGCTAAAACGTTTTATTTGACTGCTCTGAATCTCCTACTGTTCAACTGCCAGTAATAATATTATGAGAGAAAAGAATAACTTACTGTTTACATCTTGATAATAGTGTCTGCCCTTATTCACTCTTTATCTGAGGTTAAAAATATTCCATTAGTTTAAATATGTTCCAGCAGCATGGATGCTATAAAATTGTCTTACAAAGCTAAACTGCTCCTATCTCACCTCTTGTATTTACTTCTATGAGATGATTGTTGGTTAAACTATTAACTGATTACCTGTAGCACTATTCTTTTGTGCCACTTTCTTTGATTTTTGAATTGTTGTCTTTGGTTTAACATGCATTTTATTCTTTATTATTTTTCTGGAAGTTATTTATCTTTATTATAGTCCATTTTGGATCTTTTTCAATAACTGGTATATTAGAAATATTTGAGATTTAATTAATTACAGAAATAAATACATTTGCATTCGTGTCTTTCTCTTTTAAACATTCATCTTGCAGTGGCTCAAGATTTTTTTTAAAAAAAAACATCAAAACCAGAGGCCAAAAATGAAGGTGATGATCATTGGAAACATCCAGCATATCTGAGTGTCACCAATCCTCAAATGTTGTTCCTCTTAAAAGGCCTTGAGAAAACCAGGAATGAGAAAGGAAACTATAAGGTAATGCCAACAGCAACAAATCTCACAGAAAGTTGTTGATATACCTGAGTGGAGAGAAGATTAAGTTATTTTATACTTCCCCTATACATGGATTTGAATGCCAAAGCCCTCCTTCATGTGTTTGTGTATGTGTGTGTGTGTGTGTGTGTGTGTGAGCTCAAACAACCCTATTTTCTCTTATCAATATGGTCATGAGCACTTCCTTTCAAGACCTTAATTGCTACCCAATCATTCTGTTTGCTATCTCATGTTATTCCTCACTGTCTATTTGATCTTATTAGGAAAGAATATGCTTGTAGAAGTTTAGTACTAAATATTTTGGAAATTGTGGGGATAATATGCTAGTATCATACTGTATCGAGTTTGCACAATTCTGGAGGAAAGAGCACTGCATGATTGGATATAAATTATGTTCCTTTTTTCACTTTCTGTTTTCTTGATTTGCTATAAATCTCTTTGGTTTTTCAATTAGTTTTGGATGTTTTGACAAACAGCTAACAATGAGGGGATTGTTTAAAAAAAGGATTTACAAGGGTAGTCAAAAGGGGCTATTTTCCAATAGATCTGGGATCATTAATTTATTTATTTATTTTATTTTTATTTTATTTTAATTCTATTTATATCCCGCCCTTCTCCGAAGACTCAGGGCGGCTTACAAGCTTAGCAATAGCCTTCATTCTATGTATATGCCTGCTTGTTAGGGCTTTCACACACCCCCCCAAGCGGCATTATTACAAAGTCAGCTTAATTGCCCCCAACAATCTGTGTCCTCATTTTACCTACCTGGGAAGGATGGAAGGCTGAGTCAACCTTGAGCCTGGTGGGATGCGAACCTGCAATAATTGCAGGCAGCTGGTGTTACTTAAGGAGGCATTAGCCCATTGCTCCACCAGTACTATAATAGTACTGTAATTGTTTAATAAAGGTACCATTAAGTCAAAAGCATTCAATAGTATATTTTGTGAACAATGTCAAAGAAGCTACTAAAGAAAATTTCCTCCTCCCTCCCCCTCATAAAGGCATTATTGCCCACATAAGAAATTCCAAAAGGAACTGAAACCAGTACCAAAGAAATTCAGGGACAAAATATATAACGGGGAAAATATAAGCCTATTGCTGGCAAAAGTTAGTCTAAGAATAATAAAAAAAAGTTATTTAAATATCAAAAATAGAAAACTGGGTATGGAAACGATTGCACCATCAGATGACAATGGAATTAAAGGGAGTACTAAATGAAGACAGCAAAAAGGAGAATCTGTTTTCTAAATTCTTGTAGAAGGTCCAAAAATGAATTTGAGGAACTGGGGCAAAAAAGGCAATAAGCTTCTACATCATAATGATGACAAGTCATAAAGTTCTGAGGGATTCCTAAAAAAACATTTAGGGGATTTTTTTACAAAAAATATATCAAAAATATTTAACGTGCCTAAAATTAGTGGTCATATCAGAGGACAGAAAGAAGATAAGAGAGGATCCAGGAAGTTATAATAGGTGGCTGGATATCTGTTCTGGGTAAATCAGTGGAAAACTTTGTTTTCTGCAAAATTATTCTGAGATAGAAGTGTTAACAAATATATGAACAGGACTCATACTGTTGTGGTGGTTTCTTAGATTTACCAAAGACTCCCCAAATCTAGCTATCTTGGGAGAAAAAAGCCCTAGCCACTTCCCAGCTTCCAAAAGCAAGATTTGGACACAGCTGTTGAAAGAATACCGTATTTTTCGGCGTATAAGACGACCCCCAACTTTTGGGAAAATTTTCAAGATTTTTCGTCTTATACGCCGGAAAATACTTACATGCCAGTTGCCAAGTGTCCGACACAAGCCCGATTCAGCCCCGTCTGATGCAGATGGTGCAAAGCCTCCCTTTTGAAGCCCAAATGGGCTTTTCCTTCCACCCACCCTTTGGAATAAATGCAAGAGCTGCGTTCACACGACGCGCTCTTCCAGGCCAGACTCTGCAAACGGCACGCCAGAAGCAGCAACCACCGCGGGAATTCCGAGTCCCCGCCTTTCGGCAGCCTGCACAGCTGAGCGCAATCCGGCTTTGAGAGCGGATTTGCAGATGGAGCAGCTGCGTGTCTGGAGCCAAGCCCCGCCCAGGAGGCAGTCAGTCAGGCGGGCCCGGAAGACGCGCTGGAGAGCCGGGCTTGGGGCGGCCATGCCGAGGCTGGCTGGCGAGGGCCGCTGTGTGGTCTGTGGGCGAGAGGGGCGCCAGGCTGCCAAGTACCACTGTCCAGACTGCCGGGAGAGATAGCGGGTAGCAGGGCCCGCTCTGCTTATGCTCAGATGCCGCTTGGGTGAGGGGGGGGGGCTTCCTGCTGCTCCCGGGGTCTGGCGTTTGCAGGGGGGGAAGGGGCTTAGAGGATCTTGGGGGTGGGAAGGGAGAGTCACGTTGGAGGGGGGACTACACTAAGGAGGCTTGAAGTTGCTTTGGAAAAACGGGGACACTCGATTGATTTATGGGTTTTTTTCTGACGTATAAGAAGACTGGGCGTATAAGACGACCCCCCCAACTTTTGAGAAGATTTTCATGGGTTAAAAAGTCGTCTTATACACCGGAAAATACGGTAATCTTCATCAGGGTCCAGTCCAAGCCGGGGATAAACAAAATGGAGACTGCTTTAGAAAGAAGGTTGTAGTTTTATTGAGTTGCCAGAAATTTCAGTGACACAGCATGTATTTCTGGGGTGGCTGACCACATGGAGCTGGTAGTGGTGGTCTTTTGTGTTTGGAGTTGTTCCTTTTCCTGTGGCATGAACTTTGACCTGAGCTTTTGAGTGTGTCCTTTTGGTATTCTGATGATGGTGGGTTAATCCTATTATGTCCTAAAGGTCATGTCCTGCTTCCTGGGGCTGGGGCTGTGTCCTGTGTTGGAGGTTTGGGTGAGGGTTCTAATTTTATCACTCTGCTGTTGTTAGCTATCAGTTTTGCTGCAAGGGATTTCAAAATATGTTGTCTTGAATGGGCTTCTGCACATGAATGGGGCCTCAGTCTTTCTGAATGGGATTATCAAATCTGCATTTCTACAGAGCTGGCCTGCTGAGTTTCTGTTTGGGGCTGTTAAGAAAACCTGGGCCTGCTTTTCTGCCTGTTAGATCCTTTGGGGAAATATAATATTCTGCCTTTTTAATGCTCCCCAAAATATTTCCTTCTCTAGAAAGGTAGATGGGTGTTGACTTCCAACACACCTAAAAGCAATATGTTATTTATAATATCAGGCCATTTTCTTACCATTGAATTAAAACTCTGTCTACCTCTTCTGCTTTGACATAAGCCGATGCTATCACAAAATTAGCTGTCCGTATCATACCGGTAGTTCTTTACATCTGTGTGACTACCTTTGGAATTACATTGTTCTGATTTGTAGGACTGCTAGCTACAGGCAAGGTGATCGCTCTTCTATTTCTATGTTACTGCCATTCTTTTCAATAGATCACTAATCTTTAGACAAATTTTCCCTAATCTAGACTTTGCAACCTGGATGAGTTATATTTTGATACCTGCCAAAAGAATCTGGCTATCTTGATAGATCACAAGCTGAAATGAGCTGATCCTCTTGTGAAGGTTAATCCTCCCCCTTCCAGTAAAAAATAAGATAAGAAAAAGAAAAAAATGCTATAAAAACAAAGACCAGGTGTGTAACAAGCCAACCTCCTCAAAAAAAGGGACAGATGATACATTAGCTAAAGTGGGACAAAAACAATTCAACTTAAGAAAATTTGGATCATAACTTTGTAAAGATAAGATTTACTTTGTAATTAAATCAATGCAGAAATTACTTGTCTGGCTTCAGTCCTGAAAGCGGGACTGGAACTACTTAAATAAGCTCACAAGAAAGTCCCAAATCTGAGAAAAAGTTTTGAAAAAAGTAGAAAGCTGTTACCAAAGTATTTTTTTGTGAATGGGCTGGCTTTTCAACCTTTCCTTTATTTTAACAAAGGTTAAAAACTTGATCTTACATTGTATCTTACTGACAATGTGAAAATTGAATGTGTGATGCAGCTGCAAAACAAACACAGTCTTAGGCAGTGTCTACTTGACACTGAAGTATAGTGTCAGGAGAATGATGATGATGATGATGATGGCTTCCTGACTCCATAGCAAATTTGGCTGGCTTATGGATAAAAATACAAAAAAAACCAAAATGCACCAAGAGGGGAAAAAAGACAGCTATCCAAAACAGCGAATAACCAACTTAAAAAGCTATATAAGGAATGGTTGGATGTGTTGTATAGCCTGGAGATCAGAAGCCTGCAGAGAGATAATGACAGGTTTTTTTCAAGTGTTACTAGAAGCTATCCTTTATAAAAAGGGGTGAACTCTTCAAAGTTGTTCTAGATGATACGAAATTGAATTAATTTATGAGAAAATCAGTTCTAGTTGGATCTAAGGACACATTTGCTCATAATGATAGCGATTCAGCATTGGAAAAGGCTACTTTAGGTAAAAGTGGTGAATTCTTTTTCCTGGAGGCATTTAAATAAAGCCTGGTTGGGCCAGTTCTTGAGATGCTGCAATCCAGTAGAGGATCTCTGTTCCAGTCCTTAACAATCTAAGACTGTGTTGTTTTGATGCAAAAATGTCCATGGGCCTCTCTAAGCTGATTTATCTATCCTTTTATCACCTCCCATTTGGCATTCCCAAGTTCAAAATAATGTGCAGTAAAGTGACTTGGGAACATAGTAAACATGTGTCTACACCACCAAACTGATTTTAATTATGCCAGCATAATTAGAGATACTGAGGGAAATATTAGGACAGAAGTAGCCCCAGAGGAGAGAGACAAAACTTGCCAAGAGTGCATAGCTCTTAAATCCTATAGACTTAGATAATTGCAACTGATTAAGTGGTGGACCACCAATCTCTTTCATCAGGGGAAGGGAGAAGTGATGGGAAATGTTGTTGTTGTTGTTAGTTGCGAAGTCGTGTCCGACCCATCGCGACCCTATGGACAATGTTCCTCCAGGCCTTCCTGTCCTCTACCATCTTCTGGAGTCCATTTAAGCTCACACCTACTGCTTCAGTGACTCCATCCAGCCACCTCATTCTCTGTCGTCCCCTTCTTCTATTGCCCTCAATCTTTCCCAGCATTAGGCTCTTCTCCAGTGAGTCCTTCCTCCTCATTAGGTGGCCAAAGTATTTGAGTTTTAGCTTCAGGATCTGGCCTTCTAAAGAGCAGTCAGGGTTGATCTCCTCTAGGACTGACCGGTTTGATCGCCTTGCAGTCCAAGGGACTCGCAGGAGTCTTCTCCAGCACCAAAGTTCAAAGGCCTCAATTCTTTGGCGCTCAGCCTTTCTTATGGTCCAACTTTCACTGCCATACATTGCAACTGGGAAGACCATAGCCTTGACTATACGCACTTTTGCTGGCAGGGTGATGTCTCTGCTTTTTAGTGTGCTGTCTAGATTTGCCATGGCTTTCCTCCCCAGGAGCAAGCGTCTTTTAATTTCTTGACTACAGTCCCCATCTGCAGTGATCTTGGAGCCCAGGAAAATAAAATCTGTCACTACCTCCATTTCTTCCCCATCTATTTGCCAGGAATTGAGAGGGCCGGATGCCATGATCTTGGTGATGGGAAACGGGAAACTAGCAAATAATACAAGTATAGGTAGTCCTCGACTTACGACCACAGTTCAACCCAAAATTTCTGTTGGCAAGTGAGACATTTCTTAAGTGGGGTTTGCCCCATTTTACAACCTTTCTTGCCACAGTTGTTAAGTGAATCACTGCAGTTTTAAGTTGGTAACACGGTTGTTAAGTGAATCTGGCTTCCCCATTGACTTTGCTCGTCAGAAGGTCGCAAAAGAGGATCACGTGATCCTGGGATGCTTGCAACTGTCAATTGCCAAACATTGAATTTTGATCATGTGACCATGGGCATGCTGCAATGGTGTGAAAAAACAATTATAAGGCACTTTTTTCAGTGCCGTTGTAACTAGTGAATAGTCACTAAACGATCTGTTGTAAGTTGAGGTCTACCTGTAAAGACCTGATTATATTCAGGATATTTCACTGAGGAAAAGTTGGGGGGAGGGTACATCTATCAACTGATGCCTTTTCAAAAACTGCACAAATCAGGATTACACAAATGCTACCTCTTCTAGCAAATTAATGGATAGCAGGCCAAAAAACCAATAGTCTAATCAAGGAACCAATAAGGAGGAAACTACACCCCTCCAAAATTAGTAGGTTAAGCAACTACAATGAGGGGAAAAATTATTTGATCTCTTTCTGATTTAGCATGTTTGCCCACTGACAAAGAAATGATCAGTCTATAATTTTAATGGTAGGTTTATTTTAAGAGTGAGAGACAGAATAAAAACAAAAAAAATCCAGAAAAACGCATTTCAAAAAAGTTATAAATTGATTTGCATTTTAATGAATGAAATAAGTATTTGACCCCTTCGCAAAACATGACTCAGTACTTGGCAAAAACCTTTGTTGGCAGTCACAGAGGTCAGACGTTTCTTGTAGTTGGCCACCAGGTTTGCACACACCTCAGGAGGGATTTTGTCCCACTCCTCTTTGCAGATCCTCTCCAAATTGTGAAGGTTTCGAAGCTGACGTTTGGCAGCTCGATCCTTCAGTTCTCTCCACAGATTTTCTATGGGATTACGGTCTGGAGAGTGGCCAGAAGCTTAATGTGCTTCATCTTGAGCCACTCCTTTGTTGCCTTGGCCATTTGTTTTGGGTCATTGCCATGCTGGAATACCCATCCATGACCCATTTTCAATGCCCTGGCTGAGGGAAGGAGGTTCTCGCCCAAGATTTGGTGGTACATGGCCCCATCCATTTTCCCTTTGATGTAGTGAAGTTGTCCTGTCCCCTTAGCAGAAAAACACCCCCAAAGCATAATGTTTTCACCTCCATGTTTGATGGTGGTAATGGTGTTCTTGGGGGTCATAGGCAGCATTCCTCCATTCTAAGGTAGGCACCAGATTGCTACCAACCGCGATTACCGTTTTCTGCAACTGCATCATTTTCTCCAACCTGAAGGTTTATTGCTCAATCAATATTTGGGTTGTTTCAAGCAATTCAGTCACTGTAAATTTGGCTTCAAGTGGTTGTGTCATCTGTATCCACATCTAGTTAGTTACAGAAGCACCCACTAATGAGATGGTTGGCTGAGTGCTTTTCATTCATTTCTTTGGCAGCCTACTTGTAAGATATTTATTTTAGCTACCGGTATTATCACAGAGTTGTCAACCACTACAGCAGAGTGGTTAGAACCATTATTGTACACAATTAATTCACTTTCTACTGTGAAAGTGGCAAAAAATAAACATCTTCAGCCTGACACCCCACCATTGTCCACAGGCTCTTGAGAAGTTGCTTATGTTTGCAGAAAGCAAACAGGAAACTGCAGTTGATTCGTGCTACCGTTTCCTCTCAATTACCCAGTGGGGATGCCCACAAAATAAAAGAATGGAGGAGGACACAACTTCTGTAAGGACATGCATACATGTGTGTGTGCATCACACACACAGAGCTCTAGAATGGACACAGCATCAGCATCTGGAAAGGAGATGAACATGAGAAAAATTTCTCTATTCTCAGCATTTAATCTGTAAACTATGGAGTCCTTGGTGCTCTCTGAGCTTGGTTGTTTTCTTGCAGATGTTTCATTACCAAACTAGGGAGCGTCATCAGTACTAGTAAGGTTCCTTTAGAACCCTGGTTATACTTTACAAAAGAAAAATCAGAATCTCTGTATAAATATAATTCCAATTTAGTAGCAACCACAAGGTGAATTGTGTAGTCTCCATAAATTAATTAAGTGTGCGCTTTTAAATTTACTTTTCATACTTTTTTCTATTCTTACAGGTTATACAGAGAGGCAACAAACTAAACAAGGTAGAAAAACACTCTTCCTAACAACTGTTTGTTTCAAAATTCATCCTGGCTTTTAATTTCTCTAATTACATAACCTTTTTTTACTGACGTAAGACTAGAGATTTGTATGTGATTGTTGTTGTTGTTAGTTGCGAAGTCGTGTCCGACTCATCGCGACCCTATGGACAATGTTCCTCCAGGCCTTCCTGTCCTCTTCATTCTTTCTGGCGCTACTAGTACTAGGCCTCTGCTCTTCCCCAGTAGCATATTGGACGCCTTCCGACCTGAGGGGCTCATCTTCCAGCGTCATATCGTTTTGCCTTTTGGTATTGTCCATAGGGTTTTCATGGCAAAGATACTGGAGTGGGTTGCCATTTCCTTCTCCAGTGGATCACGTTTTGTCAGAACTCTCTGCTATGACCTGTCCGTCTTGGGTGGTCCTGCACGGCATAGCTCATAGCTTCATTGAATTACGCAAGCCCCTTCGCCACGACAAGGCAGTAATCCATGAAGGGGTTGTATGTGATAGAGAACACTTAAAACAATAAGTCTCAGGCTGTGGACTGCATAGTTATTAATAGGCATAGATCATATTCTTTAAAATATACTGAGAGTCATGGCATTTAAAAATTCAAAGATTTTAAAAATTTAAACACATATTCTCATTTACTGAATTTTGCAGCCAATAGCAACCAGCGGTTTAGCTCTTCTGAAGAGCAGAGATTGTATGGCCAATGCTAAAGAGAGAGAGAGAGAGAGAGAAAACAGGTTATTCCCCAAATCATTTCTACATGAGTAAGGATTCATCAGTGCCCTGTATTCACTGTGTATTTGACCAAAATAATGTTATGAAATTACTTCCATAGAAATAACTCTAATAATAACATTTTTGTACATGTAGTCCTCGACATCAGCCCAAAATTTACATTGTTAAGTGAGACATTTTCCCCATTTTACGACCTTTTTTGCCACAGTTGTTAAGTGATAAGTTGATAAGTTAGTAACCCGGTTGCAGTTGATAAATTAGTAACCCAGTTGTTAAGTGAATCTGGTTTTCCCATGGACTTTGATTGTCAGAAGGTCACAAAAAGTGATCACATGACCATGGGACTTAGCAGTGGTCATAAATATGAATCAGTTGCCCAAGTAGCTGAATTTGGATCACATGATTATGGGAATGCTGCAAAGTTTGCAACTGTGAACAAGGGTCAGAAGTCACTTTTCAGACCCGTTGTAACTTTGAACGGTCACTAAATGAACTGTTGTAAGTTGAGGACTTATCTGTACTGTAATTTAAAAATCTGTATATAATTGAAACATATTTGGTGTGTATGATTCTTTGATGAGTGATAGGATCAAGCAAATCAAATTTCTTACAATCTCCTACTGAGTAAAGATTACAGTGACTTCTCATTGCCCGGAACGCTTGTAACCCTTGCTGGATGGATGCAGCCCTTCTGCTCTGTGGTAAGATACAAGGAGCTCCCTTACTTTTGAGCAGCAGATCATGCTTTGCTTGGTTACTATGCTTTTTTTCCTTCCACTTCAGGATCTTAGAAACACAAATGGTTTGAAAATAAAAAACAAAGGTGTTCCTGGGCAATTCAGAGCAAAACAAAAGATAATGAAAATATAGGGGTTCTTTTGTACTAAATTTCAAACCATCCACTAACAGGCTTCTCTGTGCAATTAACAAGCTATTAAAGCAGTTCTAAAGAGATGAACAGCCAGGGGAAAACATAGAAATGCCATGATCTCTGAAGCTTTTAGACAGCTCAAAGGCTTGGCACGGCACCAGAAAACAAGCAGTGTAGGTACCAACCATGCCCTTGAAAACAGGGCTTCCACATAAGGAGCCTCATTGCAAATAAGACCCTGTTCTTTATAACCATCTCTCTATGTTCAGGGGCAGCCAAAACGGAGCAGTCTGTTCTTACAATGGATGGTTTCACATACATTACGCCAACAAAAACAAAACTACACTGAAATGGAAGATGGTGCATGAATCAGCTTTGGAGTACATTAAGTTTTGAGTTGTCTGTTTTGGCCAAAGAAACCTAACACAGGCCTGGTAATCTGTGGTAAATGCCACCCAATTTATGGCAGCCTTTGGGCTCTACTTTGGCAACTGCTTCCAATCCCAGTCTTCAGAATTTGGGAGGTTTGTAACTCCTCCATCAAGTGAAAGACCCAATCAGTGTTGTAGCCAGATGATTTAAGCAAATAAGTAAAGAATTACAACACAGAAACTCTTGGCTACATCTTGGAGATTCTCTGAAGCGCTGCCTGTTCTCAGATCACCAACTGAGCCATCTTGAAACGATCTCCTGCAGGCTGGCTGCAGGCTGCAATGAGGTGGAGTCCTCAATGAAAGATTGGCAATCTTCCCCAATCCTTAAAAGCCAAAACAGTTTGGCTCGCTTCCAGCAAGAGCAAACTCTTGCTCATTTCCACCATTAAGGAAAAAAAATGCTGGAAAATCCACATTCTTTATTAATCAAAAAGATGAAGTGAGTTTCCAGCACAGTTTTATGGAAGCCAGCCTTCCAATTGTGTGCTCCGCGTAACTTTTTCTCCTGTCAGGAGCAAATCTGAGGCTTTTTTCCCATTTCTAACAAACTAGGATACTTTTTATGTTCAAATAAAGGACTGTGATTAGCATTATCTGTGGTTTCACAAAACAGCATAGACCAGACCGATCATTTTACTTACCAATTCGATATTCTGCCTTTTCACTGTTTTTAACATAAAGAAGGTACAATTTAATTATGTTTTGAAAAGAAATTTACATTTTAGTTTCAGAACAGTTGTAAAACAAAATTCAACAGGACTTCTTATAAAAAGATTTCCTCTTCCAGGTGTGTCTGACTCGAGGGGGAGGTGCTCATCTCCATTCTTCGGCCGAGGGAGCCAGTGTTGTCTGTAAGACATTTTTCGTAGTCATGAGACCAGCATGTCTATGTGCCAAAGGCGCACAGAACACAGGAGCAAATCCCATGATTGGCTTATTTCTCAGCCCGGGTCTGCGAGACAGGACGAGCCCCCTGCTCACCGCCTGGCCCCTTTCCCACCCAGCACTTTGAAAGCATGCAGTGTTGCAAGTAGATAAATGGGTACCACGTTGGTGGGAAAAACCTAGCTGCATTTGTGTGTGCGTAGAATGGAAGCCCGCACTGGATCTGGCCAGAGACGAGGCAATGCAACACAAAATGAGGTGAGGCAAGACCGGTGAAGGAGCCCAGAAGAGCCAGCAACCTGCCACTAGTCAGCTGGTGCAAGCTAGTTCGCCCCCTGCAGTGCACTAAGCATAGGTGAGGAAGTGCTAAAACAGAATGAACTAGCAATTTAGGCTGTCAGGACTGCATTGGATCTTAACATTTGTAGATTTCCCTGACATTGTGTCCCATACGGTAAATAAATGAATAGGGAAGCCCTAGCCATGAAGTGTAGCAAAACAGTGATATATACTACTATAATCCAATTTTAACACTGCTACTTAGGCAAATATATAGCTGGAGTACAGATGACTTAAGAAAACCTAAACTAAACTTTTACATAAATAAATAGGGCTTTCATTGTGTCTGTCAGAATCCTGACATACTTTCTAATAAAAAGCTGGGTTAGAAGAGAGGCATATTTCCAAATAACAAACATATAACCTAAAAGATGATGAATGCTGAGTTGGGATATTTTGCACTGCTTTAGAAAACACAATTTTTGCCTCCTTGTCCCCTTTTCACTGGAACAGAACAGTTGCCTGACTGTTTAACTTGTGGTTAAGGATTATTTGTATCGGGCTGCTCTTCTGTAAGTAAAGAGGCATGCATTTGGTAATACGCATGTGGAACCCTGCACAGGATGTCTGGTTACACACTGCAACGGCTGTAACATAACAGGAAACCTGGAGCTCGATGTTATTCCATGGGAAAGATTAGTTATTTGGAAAAAGAGCTCTGCAGCAGCCTAATGGATTTTTGGAGAAAAGGCAAACAACACAAGATTTCAAATTTGCAAGGCAGTCTTATCATTTGGGAATCACCTATCAAAAGCAAACCATTTTTTCCTCTCTTCTATCTATGTAACCTTTTCATTCTGGTTCTCAGAACTTCATGTGGGGAAAAGCCCAGAAGCCCTTTTCATTATAATCAAGAAAGCTGATCACTAGTTAAGAAGTTGATGGGAAGTTGTGGGAAGAGGGTCATTCTTTGTGGAGAAATTAGCACCAGACATCAAGGAGCAGGGCTTGGTCTTACATGCTAGAATTGCTTTTATGGTGCCTAACGTCATGCATTGACATGAGGATTGTAAATGCTGGGAGTTGTACATCCAGAGGCACCAGAGATGGGGAAGGTTGCTGTAACCTTGTGAGAACTGGGAGCTTCTGGTCCTCCTGATGTTACTGAATTACACTTCCAGCATGCTGAACCATCTTCCTCAATCGTGTGATGGAGGTCATAGGAAGGGCATCACAGTATCTGCTAGGTTGTTATTGTTTGTCAAACGAACCCTTATTATTATGGGTTACAGACTCAGGTCGTCACTGTTTGGCAATATTTTTGGAGGCAGTATGGCATTATTGCTTTCTTCCTAGGGCTGAGAGTGACCTGCCTCAATGCCTAAAGCAGGACTAGAACTCGTGGTCTTTGGGCTTCTATTTTAGCACATTAACCACTAGATCACACTAGCTTTCTCTGAAACAGTACAACATTGGGGAGGTGGAGTCTAAAGAAACAACAACAACAACAACAAAGAAACAGGAGCTGGTAACATGATACCTATTGGCGTTACCGGTTCATAGACACACTCTTTGACATTTGCCAGTCTTCCTGCCCCTCCCGATTACAGGTAGTCCTGGACTTACGACTCAAATTGGGATCTGAACCTCTGCCGCTAAATGGGGTGGCTGTTCAGTCACACTAGATTTTATGATCTGTTTTTTTGCCAGGGTCATTAAGTGAATCATACCATCGTTAAGTGAATTCAGCTTCTTCCATTAACTTTGCTTGTTGGAAGCTGACTGGGAAGGTTGCAGTTGGCTACCACATGAACCTGGGATGCTGCAAAAATTGTAAATATTGCTGGTTGCCAGGCACCCACGTTTTGTTCACATGACCGTAGGGACACTGACAGATATAAGCGCAAGAACCAGTTGTCTCTTTTTTCAGTGTAGTTGTAACTTTGAACTGTTGCTGAACAAATAGTTGTAAGTCTAGAACTACTGTGTACCTGTACATCCCTTTTAAAGGATTAATTTAATCCCAAATAATAAATGGGAACTAGTTTGCTACAAAGCAAAACATTAGTCTTAATTGGTGCTTTTTAATATGTCATATATAAAAATGCTTCTGGCCCCACGGAGTCTTAAAGACAAAGACAATTCAACGTTTTGTTAAGTAGATGTTCACTGAGCCAAAGGACAAAAACAAATTTAAACCAGAGTAATGGAGAAAATCTTGGGGGAGTGGAGGGAATGGCAGAGTATTATAACTCCACCCCTTGCTCCCTGGCCTTAAAACTATCCATGCCTCTCATGCCAGCCATTTTGTCAGAGCACTCAGTCATGCTCTCAACGCTGTAAATGTGCCTGTTAATCTAAAAGTTTGCTTCATCTTGAAGTACGGCACGATTTCTATTTCTATGACCTCCTGGATGAAATATATTACACACATTTGGAAAAAAAAGGAGCTCCATTTAAGGCATTTTGATTTTTCTTTGTTTCCAAACCACGTGGCATGGATTCTGCCACACAGGATGTTCTCCCTTGCTCTGACAATGGGATGCATCCGGAGCCATGGAATGGCTCCAGCCACGTGCTGCCTTTTCACTGACATCGCTGTGATGAGAAACTGTGTCCAGAGAGTCCCATGATCCAGATTCCTTTTGCATTTGCTTGTGTTCTCAGAGGGAATGTGGTTTGAAAGGGGGGGGGGCTATTGTCAACCCAGCTATTGTTAAACCAGCACAATATGCCACTTAATAAAACTTTTCCACCCAGAAATCACTGAAGTGTTGCCTGCTTCAGAAGCACCACATTACTCCTTCCCTAAGCACATTTGCTACATTACCTCAAGGCACTGAGTAAGATCTGCCAGTTAGTGCCAAACAGAAAACCACCTTGAGATCTTTCAGTAGTCATGTCCTTGGGCTGAATTTCGGATGAGCTCTGGAGCTTCGAACATGCACCCTTTGAACAATCCAGGCACTGAACACTTTCTAGATCTGTGCTTCTCAAGCTTAGCAACTTTAAGATATGTGGACTTCCGAAATTCTCCAGCCAACATATCTTAAAGTTGCCAAGATTGAAAAATTTGGATCTGGATACATTTGGACACATACATGGTGGGTGGGTGTATTTGAAGAAAGAATGTTTATGAACAGATTAATTATTTATGGATTTGAAAACTAGGAATTAACTTATCTGAACTAGTATTTCCCTGATTTTTCAATACCATTCATCTAATAAGACAACTGGTTCTTACTAGCATTGTTTGAATCAGATTTAAATCATGTTTTTCTTCCATTAAGTTACAGTAAGATATTCAGCGTTCACTCCTCTATTCATCCTGAATACTTCCACAATGGGTTTCCAGCTCCAATTTTGAACATTTTTACAGTGCGTAAATATTTAAAAGCCAAATTGTTTTGGATTCCACCCCCCACCTCCCCCCCCACCCCCGTTCCATGGAAGTTTATCTGAAAAAATAGCAGGATGGTCTTTTCTTTCTAGTAGTGCAACTCTGCAAGATTTATAGCATGGGTCTTCAAACTCGGCCCTTTTATGACTCATGGACTTCAACTCCCAGAATTCCTCAGCCAGGCACTCTGGCTGAGGAATTCTGGAAATTGAAGTCCATGAGTCATAAAAGGGCCGAGTTTGAAGACCCATGGTTTATAGTGTATGTGTGTATGTCTGTGGACAGTGGATTATGAACCTATTGAGTACTTTTGTGTCATTTCATCTCCTGTCTCTAAACTTCAGCATCTTGTTCCTGGTGCTAGGAACCTATGCCCTTTGTTAGAAGGCTATGTCCTCTCTTCCATCTCCTGCAGCAGCTTGCAGCCCTGGTCAAAGGTATTGGATAAAAGACCTGGTTGTAAAAATGTCAATGTGTCCTCCTTTCACCTTCACAGTTTTCAAGAGGCTTCTAAATGCAGAACAGAATAAAGCTCTGTAGCTCAAAGCATTTCCCTGCTTATCTGCCTCAGATTTTTTTGCACACAATCAGAGGCGAGCAATGTGAACTAAAATTTAGCACAAGCAGTCTGTGTTAACAATTTATCTTATTTCTCTCTTTTCTGTGATGTAAGGAATAGTGATTTTTGTTGTTCCAGGATAACTGTTTCTTTCTATTCTCCCACCGATTGGCTACAGATTGACTGACTACTGCATGCTGCATTTTGTTTTTCGGTTTTTAAATTTGGCAAAAAAAAAAAAGAATCCAAAATAACTTTGAACTGCTTTAGTGGGATTGTGGTTTGGAAATGCCGTGTTTGGAATAGAACAGCAATCACACCTGGTTGTATAAGGTCACAAAACACCTTGAAGTAAACGTGCAGGTTGAACACTGACACATACCCACAATACTTTCTCTCACCAAAGCACATTTGCTTATGTCTTGAATACCTGGAGAATAGTAATTTTTTTGCTGCAATTGCGGATTGGGAACAAAAACAGTTTTGCCAGAAGAGATGGCTGCAAATAAAGTATATCTCTTAAATTGTCACAGTTTCCTTCCAGAACATTTAGAAGCTACAGCTTCTGAGAATATTAAGGAGTCTTTACCATACTGGGTAGGATTATAGCTGGTTCATCCAGTACATCAAGATTGAGAAAGAGTGCTGTAGCCTTCATACTCCTGCTGCTACCATCAACCCCTATAGTTCCAAGGTCCCTTCCAACTCTTGTTATTCTGTAAGGCTCTCCTGCTTGAGAAGGGGGTTGGACTAGATGACCTCCAAGGTCCCTTCCAACTCTTATTCTGTAATTCCTTAAATTTATTGCAGACAATGAATGATTATTAAGGTTGTTTGGCCTTGCCATAATTAGGCAATCTAGTATTATCCAAATGTTTTGACTCTGACTCCTGTTAATGTCCATGATCATGGGCATTGTAATCCAAATATCTGGACTGCTAATATATTTACATTGCTTTATGATATTTAAATGCCATAAAAGCTAGATTCGGCTGTCAAAATATGTTACCATGTTTCCATCTCTCTTACACTGAATGGTAGTGGGAGCTTAAAAAAAATAAAAGGATGGTTTATGTCACGTATTGCTTTTGAGCAGAGAACTAAAGTAGCTATGATTAATGAACAACTGAAATGACTAGCATCTCCTATTTCTGTTCCAAGTCTTATCAGTTGCTAAGTAGATTCTAACCTAACGAACATTCAAGATGATTGAAATGATTATTGAACTAACTCCACATTTCAAGCAAAATGAATCACCATAGAAACAACCCTTTATCCAGAAAGTTGCCGCAAAGCTTACCATGATCTTCACTGTGATTCTCCCCCCCCCAGTTCTCTCTTGTGTTAATCAGGGTTAATTGTTGCTCTACCTGAATACATGTTCTGAGGAAAAACATTTGACAGCTTTGAAACAAGGTTTTCCTAACACCCTCTGAAAGAGTCAGAGTCATTACCCAGCAGAGGGATCTTCAAACTGCAACTCCTGAAAATCAGTTTTCACTTCCCCAGTCTTTTCAAAATGGAAGTGTGTGGGGTGGAAAGCCATTTTTGAAATACTGAGATCTCAACTGGATGTCTCCTTTCCCCCCCCCCCCCCCCGGCTAAATTGGTTAGATTATGCTCACAGAATGGAGGTTTATGGCCAAATTCTGCATATTGATTTCCAAGTGAGCTCCACTACTTTCTTTCAAAGGAAATATAGGTAAGACCACCATCTTAAGTAGTCTTCCCTCAAACCGGAGACATACCTCCCAGTCCCAGATGATTCAGCTCTAGAGTCTGGTGGGGCATTAAACTTTGCTAGCAGGTACTGGTGAGAGGTTTTGTTTTGTTTTTAAAACTTCCCTGTTTACATATGGTGATAAGTCCCAAAGTAATGTTATTGTTTATTACTTTCTTTTCCATCTCTGAAAACTGCAAAACAACTAATTTTATTTTACTTATTTTTTAAAAAAAAACTGTGTGTGTGTGTGTGTATGACTGCTGGGTTTAGTGACCATTCAAACTGAAATAATGGCATTGAAAAGGTAGTTTTATTACTGGTCCTCAAACCTATGATCAGCACAGCATCCCTGCGGTCACGAGATCACAATTTGGTTACTTAGCAACCAAGTGTGCATTTATGATGGCTACAGTGTCTTGCAGACACACAGTTGCCATTTATGAACTTCATAGCCAATTTCCAATAAGTAAAGTCAATGGAGACGTTGGCAGGAAGTCACAAGTCATGGCCCTGGGATGTTGTGCTTAATGACTGGGTAATTCACTTAACAACTGCACTGGACCTGATATCAACAAACCAGTGTGATCACATGAAGCTTCACTTAATGATGTTGCTTAGTATGAAGTTGCCACTCCCCTATGTAGAGCACTACCTCTCCATAGCCCACATGCACATGTACATGCGCGTGTGCGCGCACACACTGTTTCTCACACATAAACTCCTTACAAAGCGTTCTCTTGTGTTAAACAGTGATATGCAAAGCAAAGAAAAAGAATAGTCAGAAACTGCAGTCAGAAGACGAAGAGGAAAAAATCTACTGAGACACAAACAATTCATGGCATCTCTTTCTTTGTACCCCCACAAGCCATTCTTGCTTGTACTACGTCCATAGACTACTTCATTCATGGCCTTTTATTCTTATCTGTCTGTTTCTGAGAATTTTATACATTCTGTCCAGACACCACTTTCTTGGTTACACTCTGTTCTTTGACCCATTCAGTCTTCCTTCATATATTTTAAAGGTTTATTATTAAATTTTGTGATTTAATCCTCATTAATTTTCTCTGTATGATTAAATCACTGTAAGAATGTTAGTCTTTTGTTAGTCACTTCTGAGTCCAGTCCGCATTCATTAGCACTGTAGTTTCTAGATCCTATCTCTTTGTTTGCCACATACATACTTAGGTGCCCATTCTGATTGCATTCAACTTATTTTCTTGTTTCTTCCTGGGATACCCAACTCTTACTTCCTTATTACAGAGCATACAGAGGTGTGCTCTTCTACACTGACATTTTTGCTTCTTTTGTCAAGCATTCATTACTCATAACAAACTAGAAATAACTACTACCTTTCTGTTAGTAACTGTACATCTTAAAATTTCTCTATTCATTTCCTCATTTTTATTAAACATTCTAGTGATATACATAAATTCCTGTAGTAGCTCTAATTTTAATTCAGTTTTCACTGACAAAAAGCTACACTGATCTTGGGTACCTTTATTTTAATGCCAATATCCCTTGCTGCATCATGCAGTGTAATGTTGGCATCAAATCATCCACTTCTCAACCAACAATATAATATCACATGTATACTAAAGTACATGTACTTTAATTGGAAGGGGAAGTAGGAAGCAATTAAGAGGACTTCTCTTACTTGTGTGGGTTATCACGATGCAAGTATGAAAGTGCACTTGAGTCATGTTATCACAATGCATGTATCATTATTTTAGTATCATCATGATTGGGAACAGATGCCTATGAAAGTACACACGCATTTTTGTGTACCAACACAACATCTAACAAATCACAAGAATTCTTTACATATTTATCCATAACTACATGAAAGAACCAAGAAAAAAATAACATAGCTTTACTGCCTTGAGTTATATATAAAAAAGTGGGAAACAACACAACAATAAATTTATCCGACTCTTCTTATTTCATATAGTAAACAAACTTCAACTCCATATTCTCATATAACATATACTGCTACTGAAATTGTAGATTCCTACATCTTTTTCTTTTTTCATTTTATGCTGCTTTAGTTTTCAGGAGAATAGTCTCATCTCCTGGTAGTGGGTTTTAGGAAAACAACAGGACCATACTTTCTTCCTTCTCAATTCCTCCACCATTATTTTCCTTTCTTACTTTTTCATTGTTATTCTGACACATCCCCAGCAGTACGGTACTGAATCTTTCATCACTGACAAGATCAAGTCTCTCAGATGGAGCTCAACTAAAACCAGAAATACCTCAAGTCTATTTTGTTCAAATTCTTTCTGTTTATACTTCTTAAGACTTTTCTTATGTACCTATTATTATATCTAATTCTATTTTCTCAATAACTCAGCCTTTGGATGCTAAATCACATCAAGATGTTCCTTCTGCCATTGTTTCTATGATTTTCCCTCCTTTGTATTCTGTTGATTTAAAGCATGCTTGTCCAGCTTCTTGGCTTGTCTGTGCCGCCTTGAGTGAAGAGGAATTGTCTTGGACTACATATTAAAGATTAGTTTATAGTTAATGTATATAAATAACAAACTTCCTTTATTTAGTATTTTTATTATATATTGCGAGGGCCATGTTACCAGCTGTCCAGAGCTGTGCAGTCCGCAGGCTGTGGGTTTGGCACACCTATTTTAGAGTATGCATGTGTATAATAAATTTATAATAACTTATAAAGATGGTCCTTGTCTTATGACTGGCTGCTTAGTGACCATTCAAAGTTACAACCTACCTGAAAAAGGGGACATGACCGGATCTGAAGTTCTGATTGTTCCCTCCCTGCAGCCATGTGACCACAGTTTGAGCACTCATCACTTACAGCCATTTGCAGCATCCCTCTTCTGGTTAGTTTACATTAACAATGTGATAAGGCAAAGAAATATTGGAGTAGGATTCATATATTAATGGAGAAAATTCTTAAAGTGAACATAAAGATTAAACCAGAAACTTTTCTTCTGGGTCTAATGGAAAGAGAACTGGAAAAAAATTTGGAACTCTGATTTTATATATGGTGACGGCAGCAAGACTGCTCTATGCACAAAAGTGGAAGGATGCCTCGATTCATACCATGGACGAGTGATTACAAAAGCTGATAGAATTAGCAGAGATGGCCAAATTGACTGCGGTGATAAAAGGAAAGAACATAAGTACTTTTGTTTCTACTTGGAAACCGCTTCTGGACTTTGTGCTTGAGGTGGAAAAAAATGATATTATGATTTCGGGTTTTACTGATTAGACTGATTTGCCGATACAGAAATGGCTATTGTATACTACTATAGAAATGTAAAAAGTTGAGATTTGATTTTAATGTCTGATTTTACTGCAACAGAGAGAATCGGAAGTCAATGCCTTTTGTTTCTTCTCCCCACCCTTTTCTTCACACTTTTTTTGTTTTCCCTTTTTCTACTGTTGTCCCCTACTATTTGCTTTTGTATTTTCACAT
Organism: Vipera ursinii; assembly: GCF_947247035.1. Lineage (NCBI taxonomy): Eukaryota > Metazoa > Chordata > Lepidosauria > Squamata > Viperidae > Vipera > Vipera ursinii. The sequence goes on from NC_139512.1 coordinate 195,981,838, forward strand.
TTTATGTTATAAATGAATAAAACTTAATAAAAAAAGTTTACTTTCATAATTGTTCCTTCCCAAGCTGTAAAATCTGCAGTCCTGTGACCAGCCCATTTTATGACTCTCATGGGTTGGCTCCATGATTGTAACCTGTCAAGAACTACCTGTATTACGATGCTATAGAGAGGATGTAGCAACATAAAGAAAGAGACACCTATACTACGCTTCTCTCAATTCCAAAATTTAAAAGTAGTGCTGAAGGAAAAGTCTTCATCATGGTTCAGTCCAAGCTGGGAATAGACAACATGGCAATTGCTTCAGAAAGAAGGTTGTAGTTTATTAAAGAGGAGAGCCAGACAGAAAGATGGCTCTGGAAGAAAAGAGAGAGAGCCACATGTAGGGAGTGGGTTTTTATACCCTCTGGGGCTCTTAAGGTTGTTTCCTGTTCCTGTTTGAGGCTTTGTATTTCCTGTGTCATGTATTCTGACCTGAATGGGTGTGCCCTTTGGCATCTGTGGGTTAATCCTATTATGTCCTGTCTTAGAATTTGGGTGGGGTATGTAGATTTTAGGTGTCTTTGTCTTCTTAATCTTCTAGCTGGGGGCATCCAACCTTCCTGGATTATTTACATCTGCATTTCTATAGAGCTGGTTTCTGCTTGGAGGAGGGAGACCTGGGGCTATTAAGAAAAACCCGGCATGATTTTCTGCCTCTAAGATCCTTTGAGGAAATATATTTTTCTGCCCTTTTAATATTTCCTTGTCTGGGGTGCTAACTTCCCACAGTAGTTGCATTTTCTTTTGCTCTATCTGCAAGGGCTTCACAGTTCCTTAACAATAGAAAGAAGATACGTGTGTGTGTGTGTGTGTGTGTGTGTGTGTGTGTGTTATATATATGTGTGTGTGTGTGTTATATATATATGTGTGTGTGTGTGTGTGTGTGTGTGTGTGTGTGTTATATATGTGTGTGTGTGTGTGTTAAATGTTTGTTAAGTATTTAGAATGCACTTGCTTAGGTCCCAGACACGGGACAAATCTTATATTTCCTGTTTCAGCCTAACCCAAAGCCATCTACAGGCAGTAGCCACAGCAGTGGCAGCTCATATTTGTGTAAATTTTTTTGGCTTGCTAACAAAGAATAAAGGGAGACAGATATGATCATTTCAAACTTATTTGTTCTCATCAGTCAGCCATACCCTTCTGAGATTCAAACCTGGGCCGACTGCATCTTAAGCAGTTGTTTTAACCCCTAGGCCACAGGGTCTCTCCAGATTTGTCCCATGTCTGGACTAAGCAAGTGTATTCTGAATGCTTAACAAACATTTAACATATATATATACATATATATCTATATCTATCTATATCTATCTATTTATCTATCTATCTATCTATCTATCTATCTATCTATCATCTATCTATCTATCTATCTATCTATCTATCTATCTATCTATCTATCTATACACACACACACACACACATACAAAATATAAGTTAAAAACATATATTAAAGATTAACACTATAGTCAAAATTCTTACAGATTTTTGAGCCTAGAAGATATTAATATGGTATTACAACTGCATCTTCCCTTTACCAAGTTTCAAAAAAAAATCCAATACCACATTTCTAATTCCTGTAGGGGAAGCAGGGATTCTGTCTCCCCACTGATATTTAATTATGGAAAAACAGAGCCATAGAAACCAACCAAATAAATAATTGTCCCAGCGCTCTCTTTTGTGTGTCTATGTATGCCCATGTTATTGCCATTATCTCATCCCTCAACCATAGCCAAGGCAGCTTTATATCATCTTTAATATTAAAGTAGGGTTTCCCCCTTAAACCTACAGAATTCTGACACATCTGAGTGGGCATTTTCCTGGCACAAAGCAAAATGGCTGTGGTAGGTGGAAACAGCCTGGCATTTATTGCCCTTCAAACTGGTAAGAGCACAATCTCTCCTCTTTGTCTCCAGGCATTGTTCCTCCACTTATCAGAGGCTTGAGGAGCTGCTGGAGAAAGCAAGGAGTCTGAAGGTTCCCTTTCCTTTCAGACCAAAAAAAGCTGATGATGACTTTTGTCAGAGACATACACAGCAGGAGAGATGGTCCAGCCACCTGCTAAACCTTGCCATCTTCTCAGTCTCTACTGTCTGGTAACATTCAGGAATGGGGAGGACAATAACCCCAGCCAATCACTATGTTTTAACACATGTGCACCTCCCAAAATCAGGACACCATTATCAGTTCAAAGCTAAAACAGAGTTAATGCATGATAGGGAATGACAGTGAAGGCAGCAAATGTGCTGTTACAGCTTTCTGCCAAGTCAAGATTGGATGGGGGAAAAGCCACTTTTGCCATATTATTTATTAAATATTGGAACAATCTTGACTATATTTCAAGACAACAAAAGCCTTCTCTGTAGACTTAAAAACCAACAGAGGACAAATATACAATATATAGAAAAAGTGCCCTGTGTTTTAAAGCACAAGGCATGGAAAAGTTGATTTTGGTCATTCATTGCAGAGAGAGGTAGTTGGAACGGACAGCAAATGAGGAAACCAAAATGAAGCAGGGATCTTCCTGTTATAAAGACTGTCTACCGTGTTTCCCCGAAAGTAAAACCCGGTTTTACTTTCTCTTGGGCTCTGACGCAAGCACTAGGATGTACTTTCGGGGAGGGCTTGCTTTTTTCTGGTACCAGTAGGCCGCAAGCCTGTGAGGGTGGGGCGGGGCCTGTGCACGGGGGGAGAAGCAACGTGGCAGCAAGAGCGTGGTGGCAGACCAGGTACGGTACTGGGGCAGGCAGGGCATGTGCCCTTCCCGTGCCAGGCCAGCCCCTGCAGCCCTGAGGTGGCAGATGGAGCGTCGGAGGCTCGGGGAGGGAAAGTGGTGAAGCAGGTAGGAGTCCTGCTGACAGCACCCATGGCTTTCCTTACCTGACTCTCAGCCCCGTGCCGTTTCTCCTTCACGATCCGCCGCCCACCAGATCAGCGTGGTGGGAAACTGAGTGGCAGGAAAAGCAGCACTCAAGAGTTTCCAGGAGCTGCAGGGATCTGGATGCGCCCTTTGCAGTCGTCTTCCTGCAACGCGCGTCTCCCGGTAAGCAATCCGGCTCACCTGGGGTCAGGTTGGCTGTCGCGGGAAGCTCGTTCCATATGTGCGGCGGAGCTGGAGGACAGAGACGGGCCATGCCTCCTGCAACGGCCAACCTGACCCCCGGCAACCCAGATTACTTCAGCTGTGAGGAGCTTGGCCTAAGGTTTCCTGAAGGTGTTGGGACCTGCAACCTGCTGCAGCTGAACAATTTAGCCAAGCCGCAAAATTGAACTTGCAGCGGTGGCACCGGCAGCAGGTAAGGTGGGGGAAGGGATGTGATCTGGACTGCAAAAAAACCTACAGTGGGATGGAGTGGGCGGGGTTAAGTAAGGCTTACATTTTGGGGTAGGGCTTATATTAGCCCGACCCCCCCCCAAAATAAGCTAGGTCTTATTTTATGGCTAGGTCGTAGTTTCAGGGAAACACGGTAGTTGTTATTTATTTATTTATTTATTATTTAATACTATTTCTATACCACCCTTCTCCCGAAGGACTCAGGGCGGTGAACAGGGCAAGAATAAAAATACAAATTACAAAAGTTAAAACAAGATTAAATAAATGCCCACATACTAAAATACATCTTTAAAACCAAATAAAATAACAATAGCAAACCCCCCCCCCATCCCCTCATCAGGCCAGGCCAGCTTGTATGTTTTTATGCTCGCGGCGAAAGGAGTGAAGGTTGGGCGCCGTCCGGAGCTTAACCGGTAGCTGATTCCATAGCTCCGGGGCGCCCACAGAGAAGGATCTCCCCCTGGGGGCCACCAGTCGACATTCTCTGACCGGTGGCACCCTGAGGAGGCCCTCTCTGTGGGAACGCACAGGGCGAAGGGAAGTCGATGCCGGCAGCAGGTGTTCCCTCAGGTACTCCGGACCCCTGCCATGTAGGGCTTTGAATACCATTACTAATACCTTGAATCTCACCCGGAAGGCAACTGGTAACCAATGCAGCTCACGGAGCAGAGGTGTAACGTGGGAGTATCGGGGGACTCCCAACACAACTCTCGCGGCTGCATTCTGTACCAGTTGGAGCTTCCGGGTGGTCCTCAAGGGCAGCCCCATGTAGAGAGCGTTGCAGTAGTCTAGTCGAGAGGTTACGAGCGCATGAGTGACCGTGCATAGATCATCCCGGCTTAGATAGGGCCGCAACTGGCGCACCAGGCGAACCTGGGCGAAAGCCCCCCTAGTCACAGCTCCTATGTGGTCTTCCAGGGTGAGCCGTGAATCTAGGAGGACTCCCAAGTTGCGAGCCCTATCTACGGGGGGTAATAGTTCACCCCCCATAGCGAGAGGTGGAATGTCCGAATAAACCCGGGATGAAGGTATGCAAAGCCACTCGGTCTTGTCGGGGTTGAGTTGAAGTCTGTTCCTCCCCATCCAGACCCGAACCGCCTCCAGGCAACGGGACATCACGTTGAGGGCATCACTGGGGTGGTTTGGGGTCGAAAGGAAAAGCTGGGTATCATCAGCATACTGATGATACCCAACTCCAAAACCACGAATGATCTCACCCAGCGGTTTCATATAGATGTTGAACAGGAGAGGCGAGAGGACCGACCCCTGAGGAACTCCACAAATGAGAGACCTCGCGGTCGACCTCTGCCCTCCTGCCAACACCGACTGCGAACGTCCCTGGAGATAGGAGGAGAACCACTGTAAAACCGTGCCTCCCACTCCCAATCCCCTGAGACACCGCAGCAAGATACCATGGTCGATGGTATCGAAAGCCGCTGAGAGGTCTAATAGGACCAGAACAGAGGAATGCCCCCTGTCCCGAGCCCTCCAGAGATCATTCACCAGCGCGACCAATGCCGTCTCCGTGCTGTACCCGGGCCTGAAACCCGATTGGTACGGGTCTAGATAATCCGCTTCATCCAGGACCAGAGGGAGCTGATGTGCCACCACACTCTTAACAACCTTCGCAAGAAAGTGAAGGTTGGAGACAGGACGAAAGTTGTTCAATACAGCTGGGTCCAAGGCAGGCTTCTTGAGGAGAGGCCTCACCACCGCCTCTTTCAAGACAGTGGGGAAGCTACCCTCGCTCAGAGAAGCTGATATAACTGCCTGGAACCAGCTGCTTGTCCTCTCCCGGGCTGCATAGACCAGCCAGGAAGGGCACGGGTCCAATAAATATGTGGTGGTGCTCAGCCTCCCCATGATCCTGTCCACTTCCTCCGGAGTCACAGAATCAAACTCCTCCCAGGTGATATCGACAAGACCGCCCGCGTCCTGCTCGACAGACTCTGTCCAGTCAGAGTCCAGACCGGTCCGAATCCGAGCGATTTTGTCCGACAGATGCTGGTTAAACTCCTCGGCACGACCCTGCAAGGGTTCCTCCCTCACCTCCTGATTCAGGAGGGAGCGAGTCACCCTAAACAGGGCGGCCGGGCGATTATCTGCGGACGCGATAAGGGTGGCGAAGTGGTTAGACCTCGCCTCCCTTATCGCAGCGAGATAAGACCTAGTATAGGTTCTTAGTCGCAATCGGTCGGATTCGGATCGGCTGGATCTCCAACCGCTCTCTAGGCCCCGTCTCCGACGCTTCATCTCCCGGAGCTCCGCGGAGAACCATGGAGCTCGACGGGATCTGCACCGGGTCAGGGGCCGCAGGGGTACAACTCGGTCAAGAGCCTCAGTGGCTGCCCTTTCCCAGGCTTCCACTAAGGCGTCTGCCGAGCTGTGAGCAAGGGAGGCAGGTGGGGACCCCAGCGCCGCCTGGAACCTCTGGGGATCCATTAAGCGTCTGGGGCGGTACCATTTAATTGGTTCCACACACCCACGGCGGGGGGTGGCAAAATGGAAGACCAGCCGCAGGAGATGATGATCGGTCCATGACAGGGGCATAACAATTGGGGAGCCCCCACCAAGATCATCTAACCACCGTCCAGATAAGAAAACTAAGTCAAGAGTGTGGCCTCCCTCATGAGTCGGTCCCGAAATTACTTGCGTCAGGTCCATGGCCGTCATGGAAGCCATGAACTCCCGAGCCAACTCAGATGATCCTCCCAGCGATGGTAGATTGAAGTCCCCCAAAACTATAAGTTTCGGGAACTCAATCACCAACCCAGAGAGGACATCGAGAAGCTCAGGCAGGGCTGCTGCTATGTGACTAGGCGAAAGGTACACCAGCAGCAAGCCCAACTGCGCACCAGGGCCGCATCTCAAAAAGAGAGACTCACACCCGACTATCTGGGGAACGGTGGCCTCCCGCGGACGCAAGGTCTCCCTCATGACAACAGCCACACCCCCACCCCTACCCTGAGCCTGAGGCCGGTGTAGCACCCGGAAACCTGGTGGGCAAAAGTCAACCAGAGGAATCCCTCCCTCTGGGCCCAACCAAGTCTCCGTGATGCAAGCCAGGTCCGCCTGCTCACCCTCGACCAAGTCACGGACGAGAGGAGCTTTATTAGCGACAGACCTGGCATTCAAGTACACCAGCCGGAGCTCAGGAGGCTGCACATCCTCACTCCCAGAGCCCCGGGGCGGAGCCAGAGGGTCGGAGTGCCCCACCGCTTTTAAGCAGCGGAGAGGCCTTCCCTGAGGACGATATGGCCCTCTGCTCCTACACCTGCTGCCATTCCCTAACGTCGTGGGAATAGGTATTCCCACGACCAGCCCTGGAGCCCCGGAGTTGTTACTCTCTGGATGTCACTCCACCTTCACCAGTGGAAGGAAGTGATTAGTTGCTTAACCAGGTTATTGCTTTATAAATGTTACTCAAGGAACAGCAGAAGAATAGTACGTGAATTAAGGTATTGCATTGTTATTTCAAATCCATTCAATAGCTCAAATTCAAATTTAATAATTTATTGGATAAGTAAAAAACAAACTTCCAAGCCCGAATCAGTCTGGTAGACAAGAATTTTTTTTATAATTCATTTGTGGTCATTCAGACAATTCATAGTTTATTTCTGTTACTTGAAATGTTCTTGACTTGCAGCTTTATGTATTAAGATTGAGAAAGGGTTGAGAAAAATGAGGAATATTCCAAGAAATCAGAAACAGACATTTGCCATTGTTCTTATATACAGTAATATTAACCCACAATTGCAATTATAAGCAATAAATTGTTTTCATATTGTGAATTACTCTTGTAAAACAAAGCTATTTGTGCATTGCTAGAGCCAAAAACAAACAAATTACATCATAGCTTAGTGATGGGTGATTTTTTAGATCTTCTATACAAGATAGCACAGAGCATATCGGTCTTTTAATTATTCTCACCACTGCAGTGTAGTGCTCTTGTTCATACTTCCGCAAAAATAATTAAAATAGGCATTCTTTCCTACCATATTTTGGGAAAGATTATCAAGCAAAGCCACCTGTTTTATCATGCAATTTCTTTAATTGTAGAGTATAGATAAAAGTAATGAATCATTGAAACACCTGGGTGTTTGGCACAGTCTGAGAATCTGCATCCTTGTGGTTTGGGAATTATATCCTTACAATGGAAGAATTGGTCTTAACCTTCGGAATATATGTTTGCTTTTGATTGTGTTAACTTAGAAGATATAAGATGTATCTGCCATTGTGTTGAAGGATTAGTTTTTAACCATTATTGTTGTAGGCTTACTTATTTTGATTACTGTGCAGTGGTACCTCAAGGCAAGTATGCAGTCCTGTTCAACAGACTGAACAAGAAGACTTCCAAATATACAGCAGCCAGACTGGTTTACTTCCTCTGAATGTCAATAATGCATCCCGTGAGTCTATCTTTAACACCAGCAAACAATCACATCAGCCTCTCCCAGGTCCTTGGGAAGGACTCAATAGGTGGATAAAAATGCCAAATCCAGTCTAAACATCAGCCTGTGTGACCAACCACAATATCTACAAATACGAGTAAGATGATTCAATCTACAGTCTAAGGGTACAGCCCAATGGCTGCATCAAAATATTATTAATCAGTCCTTGCGCTGGCAGAAAAGCAAGCCAGTGTACATTTTGCTGGCTTTACAGCTTGTAATTGTTTATTGTTTCTAGTGTAGTTAACAAGGCCAGTGACTGATACTATACTTAATGTTTCAATGTGGAACAATTTTAGAAAGAAAATTGGTAAATCTGTCCAGTTTAATTTCCCCTTATACTCGCCAGTGAGAGAACTACCTATATGTCTCCCTTATGTGGGATGGGGGAGAATTGGGTGGCTGTATCAACCACGGGTCAAGTTGCTGGACTAAGAGGTTGCCCTCATGGAAGTGTTCCAGCCCTATGGCCTACCAATTGGGCCACTTCTGATCAGAAGTCTAGTGCTTTTTCTTGAATTCTCCTCCTTTTGTCAGCAGCTATGAACTGATAAGTAGTAAAAAAGAAAAGTCCTTAATTATCTTCCACATGATACCATACACCTGAGCTTTATATAGGTAAAGGTAAAGGCAAAGGTTCCCCCACACATGCGTGCTAGTCGTTTCCAACACTAGGGGCCGGTGCTCATCTCCGTTTCAAAGCCGAAGAGCCAGCGCTTGTCCGAAGACGTCTCCGTGGTCATGTGGCCGGCATGACTAGACGCCAAAGGCGCACAGAACGCTGTTACCTTCCCACCGTAGTGGTCCCTATTTTTCTACTTGCATTTTTACATGCTTTCGAGCTGCTAGGTTGGCAGAAGCTGGGACGAGTAAGGCGCTCACTCTGTTACACGGCACTTGGGATTCGACCCGCCAAACTGCTGACCTCCTGATCGACAAGCTCAGCGTCCTAACCCACTGAGCTACCGCGTAATGTTGCAAATCATTTTAGTTTGTTACACTGATGATCTTCAATGCCATCAGCCCCCTAGTGTTTGAGAATGAGTCCCTGTAGCTACCAGCATCTCACTTGGTTCTGTGCCGTGATGGATGTGTGGTCCCAATGTGCCATTTGTGACCTCATGATTTGCACTAACGAGAACTTTGATACCATAGCAACTACGGCAGGGGTTTGCAATCTGGACAACTTTGAGACTTGTGGACTTCAGCTCTCAGAATTCCTCAGCCAGCTGACTGAGGAATTCTAGGAGCTGAAGTCCACAAGTCTTAAAAAGTTGTCAAGGTTGCAGATCCCTGAACTAGGGCATATAATAGATCTCTTAGTTCATGGGTCTTTCATCCAAGTTTCTTTGTCTCTCTAGGGCAGGGTTTCTCAACCACAGGTTTTTTAACGTGTGTTCTTCAATCCCCAGAATTCCCCAACCAGCCTATTGGCTAGGGCAGACATGTCAAACACAAGGCCCGGGGGCTGGATCCGGCCCGCAAAGTGGTTTCATGCAGCCCGTGAAGCCATCCTGGAAACAGTGAGGGAACGGCCCCCACTGCCTTGGCCCTGGCTGGCTGGGAGCCAATGTACAATTTTGTGGTAGTCATCTATGCTGAAATACATTCAGTCCTAGCTCCACAAGGCCGTCTGGAAACAGCGAGGGACCGGCCCGTGCTGCATCAGCACTGCCCCTTGGGCACATGCTGGGGAGGTATCACCTTTTGTGAGGAATGAAGAAATGCACCATCGCCTGGAAGTGGCCAGCACATGGCCCTGCCTACTTCGGGCAGGCTAGGGGCTGGGCAGCGTTGCGCCTCTCTTCAGATTCATGCCACCCGGCTCAGCCTCTCGGCACTGTGAGGAGAGTGCCCTGCTGCCTGCCAAAACCGGGCTGGCTGGGGGCTGGGCATCATTGCGCAGGTAACATCGACTCTCACGCTGCTCATGGCATCCCCTCCCCCAGAGCCCACCAAGCCTGATATGTGAAGTAAGCGAGGGCCATGAAGGAAGGAAGGAACGAAGGAAGGAAGGAAGGAAGGAAGGAAGGAAGGAAGGAAGGAAGGAAGGAAGGAAGGAAGGAGAGGGAGGGTCTGAGGGAAGCCCTGCCTTAGTCCTGCCTTGCTGCCCTTTCACCATCCCCTTGCCTCCTCCTCCTGGTCTATCCTGGGGGGGGGGTCTCCCATCCTATTGCTAAGAAACTTTGGATACAAAGCCAGGTCTCCTCACATGGAGAGGGAGTTGGCCTCTCTCTTGACTTTGCCCTCGTACCCATCATAAGCAACCTGGCTAAGGAGAGCAAGCACAGCAGCAGCAGCCTTGAGGAGGAGGTAAGTGCAGCTGGGCACCCCCTTGGGGAAGTGGGGCTAGGCTTAGTGTGACGGGTGCTTGAGGGCTGGGCATTTGACCTCCGCACCACCGTCCAGCCCCCCTGCATGGCCTGAGAGGAACAGTGAGGCTCCTCCAGTGGACCATGCCTTGGCACTTGCCCCGGTCCCATCTCCTTCTGCCAGAGACCCTCAGATCTGTCCCACTCCTGCCCAGGCCCCCATAGGCACCCTTGACGGGAATGATGTAGAGCTGGCCATGCCCACCCAGTAGGCCATATGCAGTCCAGCCACGCCCACCCAGTAGGCAGCGCCCACCCTGGCCACACACCCCCGCGGGCAACCGCAATGCTGATGCGGCCCTCAGTGAAATTGAGTTTGACACCCGAGCTAGGGAATTCTGGGAGTTGAAGTCCAGACATTTAAGTTGCTGAGATACATTGCTTTAGGGCAGGGGTGTCAAACCACGGGCTGGACGTGTCACGAGGAAACCGCACCCACCCCATTGCCAGCAATGGGGGAAAAACTCCGATATGTTGTGTGACATCACGAGTTTGACATGTCTGCTCTAGGGAATGAGGAAAAAAAGCAGCAGGTTCCTGGGGTATCAGTATACCAATGAAGCTGAGCCCAAAGGCACATGTACTCTCCCTCAGTACAGTTAGTTCTTGCTTAACAACCACAATTGGGATGAGCAACTCCATTGCTAAGTGATGTGGTTGTTAAGTGAGACATCATATAACCACAACAGATGTATGACCTCACTTCTGCTATGGTCATTAAGCAAATCAGATAAATAAGTATACAACATCTCCTCCTTCGCACCACTCTTACCAACCACAGAAAGTTTAATCCTGGCAGAAAATGTTAGTCAAAAACAAACACTTGTACTCCCTAGATTTGGTCAGCCTCAGGGTTCAAGCACTGGCACAGCTGTGAGATAATCTCAAGGAATATGAATCCACTTGCCTTTAAGGATTGGCATAACCGAGATGATCTAAACCAAAATAAAGATTGAGGTGGCACATGCTTGTTTCTGGTTTTGTAAGAGGCCTAATGCTGGCTCAATTCAACATCTTACAAATCCACAACATGCAAAGAGCTGCAATGTCAACTAATAGTGTAACCATAAACAAATTGGCTAGTTTTGTGGAATTGTGCCTTAATTCACGTGTGCTTCTTTTTTTTCAAACTAAACAGGCGGCTAGTTGAAGCAGTTAACTACTTCTCTTTTTTTTTCCAGAATGCCTACTGCCAAGCTTCTTCTCTGGCAAAAAGGAGCCCTCTCCTTTCCTTTCTCCCTTTCCCAACCCCTTGACTAAATTAAAAGATGGTTGCTGACATTATTATAAATGTCACATTTAAGAATGCAAAGATCAGAGCTAATTTGCATGACAGCTAATTGGGTTTTTATAGCTTCACGACAGTGGTGGAGAGTCTAATAAAAATGGTTCAACTTGCGGGGCGGGGGAGAGATGGGTGTGTTTGTGTTTGCTGAATAATATAGGCTGTGGAACCAGAATTGCTCTAATCAGGGGTGTCAAACTGCCGGCCTGTGGGCCGGTTGCATTATACGGAGGCTGCGCCCACCCCAGATCCGGCAATGCAAAAAAAGTTGAAATACGTCGTGACACATCACGTGACGCAGTGAGTTTGACACCTGTGCTCTAAGTCAAGGAAGGGGAACCTCTAGTGTTCCAGCTATTGCTGAACTATAACTCTTTGGCAGCTGCATCCAATATGATCAGTGCTAAAGGATGCTGGGAGGTGTAGTTCAGCAGCATACAAAGTACCAAAGCCTGCCTTCTCCAAGCTTAGAGGAAATTGGGTTCCTGTACCTGTACCTGCAATAAGAAAACAACATCTAGAACAGTGTTTCCCAACCTTAGCCATTTTAAGATGTGTGGACTTCAACTCCCAGAATACCCCAGCCAGCATTGCTGGCTGGGGTATTCTGGGAGTTGAAGTCCACACATCTTAAAATGGCTAAGGTTGGGAAACACTGATCTAGAAGACCACAAGTTTCCCTAACCATGCAAATTCACATTCAGTCATTCAACAAAAGCCAACAAATAAAATAGTTCATTTATTAGAAGCATTCCCCATGCACATATACAAGTATGTATATAGTGATCTACAAGAAGTACAATGAAAATAACCAAGAATGTCTAGCATCTAGTATCATAACCACCCAGGTCTACCACCCAAATCCCATCAAAACAAGACAGGGACTTTGCCTTCAGGACCAGGTTATTCCATAGCATGGGGATTATCACTGAGATGAATTATCGCTAGGTCTCTACTCCTCTCATGTCACCTAGCATGAGTAACCCTAAACAAAGCTGCCAGAGTCAAATCTAAAGACACAATAAGAGCAGTTTCCTCTATATGGTGCTGAATATGGGTTTGTATCCAAGTTCAATTGCATTCATCCAACATTGTTGTTATAGGTATCTCTTCAGCTACTTTGTGTCTTGGAATTCTTTGGAAGCCCCCAAAGTTTCCTAAATCAAATCAAATAAAATAGAATTCTATATGTCAACAATCCAGATTAAATAAGATTTACTAAGGATTACTAAATCAAAGAGAAGCCACCTAATGGCAATCTCATCTAGCATCTGACTCATGTTAGAGTTTGAGCACGACCAGATACACAATAGGTCCACCCTTGTAAAAATTGGACCCATCAGGCACTTAAGCCAGACCATTTTTACAATTCCGTTCACCAGAACCACCACCTTTCTCCACAAAAATTAAGTGAGGCAACAATAGATCTGTACAATGGAGTGATTCAGTCATGGCAACTGAGCAAAGGCAATGTCCTCCATGTCTGAATATCCTATCCATATGTGTATTCCTGCATGTGTAGGTGCATCTGGAAAGCCACTAATTGTCAAAGACAAGTATACATCATCCTCAGACAGACCTGGGCTTATCACAAAGAGTCGGCCTGTTGAATTAGGCCAGCCATGGCAGGAAGTTCTGGAATATCCTGTTGTACGATAGAAGAGGGTAGAATAAGAGAAATTTGAGTTTTTATTTGTCCTATTTTTTACCAAGCAAAATCAAGGCAGTTATTTTGAATACCTTTCTTATGTTCCCTATATTATTATTTTTTTGGATTAAGTAATCTTTTTCTATAAGGGACGCGGTGGCTCAGTGGGTTGGGACGCTGAGCTTGTCGATCAGAAGGTTGGCAGTTTGGCGGGTCGAATCCCGAGTGCCGCATAGCAGAGTGAGCGCCTGTTACTCGTCCCAGCTTCTGCCAACCTAGCAGTACGAAAGCACGTAAAAATGCAAGTAGAAAAATAGGGACCACTACAGTGGGAAGGTAACAGCGTTCCGTGCGCCTTTGGCGTCTAGTCATGCTGGCCACATGACCACAGAGATGTCTTCGGACAAGCGCTGGCTCTTCGGCTTTGAAACGGAGATGAGCACCGGCCCCTAGAGTCGGAAACGACTAGCACGTGCGGGGGAACCTTTACCTTTAATCTTTTTCTAAAAATCCCCCCTCCTCCCCTTTTATGGTTCACTCATTTCTTCCCTCTTTCCAAGGCCAGGTCTGCATTTCTTCTCACAGAGCCACCTTCTGCCTGGCTTTCCTTGCTCCACCTCAAAAAGGCTGCTTTTTCAAGCATAAGCTACTATGCAGTCGAAAACACATATCCTTCACCGTACTTTTTATGACTAATTACTTGAATGATTTATTTTAATTTTAGTTTTAAATTGGGCTTTGGGTGTGGGAATAAACAAAAAGGCCAGAGTATCAATTCAAAAATTATGAATACATTATGTTTGAGATGTCCTATATATTAGATGTGGGATCTGTAGAAGACAGAATAGCAGCCTTTTGTATGCCCCCTGCTTCCTTCTCAGCTGCTGCCAAGTTTAGTAAGGGGAAAAAGCATCAAAATAGGGGAAACAGCAAGTTATTAAAACAAATACAATCAAGGTCAGAATTGAAATATTATCAACTCATTCAAGGTGCAGATTTTGCAAAGCAGAAGAAACAGTAGATCATACAGTCAGTGCACGTAAGATCGTACAAGCAGATTATAAATGATTACCAAAAATTGCCATTTGCCAGCAATGAAAAAAAAAAGGAGGGGGGAGAATCATGTAGTTAAAAAAGTAATGGAAAATGGGAAGGACTCTATAGGTCAGGGGTAGGCAACCTCGGCTCTTTTATGACTCATGGACTTCAACTGCCAGAATTCCTGAGTCAGCTTGGCAACCTCTCTCTTTCCCCTCAGCTTGGCTGACTGAGGAATTCTGGGAGTTGAAGTCCATGAGTCATAAAAGAGCTGAGGTTGCCTACCCCTGCTATAGGTAGACAAAAATGCCAAATTCAAACAAAACATTTGGCTAATTGTGTGGCCAGCCATAATTCAACCAAATCTTTGTTAGCATTTTCAAGCATTTTAACTGGGATTTAGTATTAGGCAATGATGGCTTTCAATCAATCAACACAAAGTTGTGTTTGACACAATATTTCACTTGGCCCATGACCAAGACTTGCAAAATGCTTCATCTAGCAGTCTCCCAATGTTGAAGGAATGTTATTTGGATATGTTTGCCTGTGTCTGCATTTCCTGTTCATTTCAGAACAGGTGCCATTCCTTACAACCAAAATGAATGTATATGGAGAAGGAATACTTTGAGCTTTTAAAAAATCAAGTAACATTGAGAGAAACTCTGGAATGAATAATGTTCAAAATGGTAAAATGTGTTAATATTTCAGTGTAGGAAGATTTTGCTTTTCAAAAGCTTTGACTGTGTGGCGTGAGATTTTCGCTTGCTTTGCACATCGCACTACGCTACGAACAAGCTATTATGCAGGTTCACATATCGTGTAAAAGTATGGTTTGTTTAATCATGTTGACTGAATCACAGTAATTAGTTGGATTTACACACTAAGCAAGGCCAAATTGAAACGTATCACATTATAACTTAGATGGGACCCAAACATTTTTAAATTAGCTATGGTTGATGTGAGAGAGGGAGCTATTCTCTAGGGCTAATGTAATAATAAAAATAATTAAAAATAATATTAAAAGGTAATGCTTAATGTGCTAGCAACAATTCTGAGGCAATTTAAAAATTAACAACCCCCCCTCCCCGGGGTGTGTATGCATTTTTAGGCACCACGGAATTTAGTTTTACATGGAACCTAGAAGCATAGCAATCATTTGTTTTCCCTTTTTAGGAAGTTGTGTTCAGTTGAATTCAACTGAATGTTGAGTGGATTGAATCATAGGGCTGGAAGGGACTTTGGAGATCTTCTAATCCCGGGGTACCCAACTCCCGGTCCGTGGACCTGTACTGGGCTGTGGCATGCCAGCAACCGGTTCACACAAAGCCTCATCCATGGATGCAGGCAGCACACGAAACTACACTCCCTCCGGTTCATGGAAAAACCTCTCTCCACATAACTGGTCCCTGGTGGCGCACAAAAGGTTGGGGACCTCTTTTCTAATCCAAATCCCTGTCCAAGGCAAGAGTCCTTATATCATCCTGGATAAGTGTTGTTCAATCTTTTGTTGAAAACCTCCAGCATTGGAAGATCCACAACTTCTGAAAGCAAGCTGTTCCGCTGGTTAATTGTTCTGTCAGGAGATTCCTCATTTCTGGGCTAGACCTCTGACCAGCTTCCATCCACTGCTTCTTATCTTGCCTCCAGGTGCTATGGGAAATAGACACACTCCTCCCTGTAACAGTCCCTGAATTGGAAGACTTATATCTTGTCTCCCTAAGCCTTCTTTTTGTTAGGCTAAATATACCTAGTCCCCTTAGCCATTCATCATATGATTTAGCCTCAAAGACCTCTTATCATCTTTGTTGCTCTTCTCTGCACCATTTTGTATGGTCTCTGCACTTTTGTATCACATTGACCAGAACTGAATGCAATATTCCAAATGTAGTCTCAATTAGTGCAATATAGAATGCTCATCTTCCAGCGTCATATCGTTTTGCCTTTTGGTACTGTCCATAGGGTTTTCATGGCAAAGATACTGGAGTGGGTTGCCATTTCCTACTCCAGTGGATCACGTTTTGTCAGAACTCTCTGCTATGACCTGTCCGTCGGCATAGCTCATAGCTTCATTGAATTACGCAAGCCCCTTCGCCACGACAAGGCAGTAATCCATGAAGGGGATAGAATGCTACTACTTCTTGTGATTTTGATGCTATCATTCTGTTGATGCAGCCCAGGCTTGTGTTGGCTGTTTTGGCAGCTGTGGCGCATTGCTGACTCATACTTAAGCAGTGATTCACCAGGACACCTAGATCCCTCTCACAGGGATTACTGTTGAACCAGGTACCTCTATCCCAGGGGTGTCAAACTGCCGGCCTGCGGGCCGGAGCGTCACGGAGAAACCGCACCCATCCCATTTTCGGCAATGGGAAAAAGTTCCGATACGTTGCGCGACGTCGCGAGTTTGACATGCCTGCTCTATCCTATACCTATGCATTTGGTGTTTTCTGCTGAAGTGCAGGATCTTATTTTTCTCACCACTGAACTGCATTTTGTTGGATAGGGCTCAACGCTCAAGTCCTTCTGAATCTTGAATATATCTTCCAAAGTGTTAGCAATTCCCCCCAGCTTGATGTCATCTGCAATGTCCCCTTCCATCCCCTCACCTAGATTACTTATGATGTTAAAGAGTACTGAGCCCAAGTCCAAACCTTGAAATACCCCACTGCATGCTTCCCTCCATGTAGCTGTAGTTCCATTGAAGATGGCCCAGTCAATGCAGTTGGTCAGCTAATTATGAATCCATCTGGTGGTGGTTGTCTATGCCATGTTGTTCTATCTTACCAAGTAGGTTGTGGTCTATCTTTGTCAAATGCCTTACTGTAGTCCCAAGTATACCAAGAGCCTTGGTGGAGCAGTGGGCTAATGCCTCCTTAAGTAACACCAGCTGCCTGCAATTAGTGCAGGTTCGCATCCCACCAGGCTCAAGGTTGACTCAGCCTTCCGTCCTTCCGAGGTAGGTAAAATGAGGACCCAGATTGTTGGGGGCAATAAGCTGACTTTGTAATAATGCCGCTTGGGGTATGTGTGTGAAAGCCCTAATAAGCAGGCATATACATAGAATGAAGGCTACTGCTAAGCTTGTAAGCCGCCCTGAGTCTTTGGAGAAGGGCGGGATATAAATGGAATTAAAATAAAAAATAATAATAAAAATTCATAGCATTTCACTGATCCACCAATTTAGTTACTTTAACAAAAAGGTCAGTAAGATTTTGTGTGGCATGTTTTTAACAAATCCATACTGGCTTCTAATATTCACCTTCTTTGTTTCTAGGTGCTCACGAATTGTATATAATATGAAATATAACATCAAAAGGTTTGCCTATTCTATTTTGCTCTACCTCAGCTCAGGGTCTGCAGAGATCACTCATTCCAAGTTGGAAGTTCCCTTGGCTGTAGTTTGGATAGCAGGGAAATTAGGGGCAACCACCAGATCAGCAGCAAAGGACAAATGCAAGAGAATGAAGGTCTTCAGAGTTGCCCCTCTCTGGCCTGAAAGTAAATATGGCAAACTCCCTAATCCCCAACCAGCAGAGAATGATGGGGGATCAAATTGGGCAGACCCGATGAGCATCGAGTAATGGGGTGAAGAAGGAAAGGATAACCAATTCAAGAACAATTTAAACAAACGTTTTCATTTTAAACATTTAAAACTCCAAAGCACAAAAACACAAGATAGGCTTCAAGAACAGTAAACAATTTTTCAGTCCCCAACATAGGCGTGAGAGGGGTTCAAAGTGAAGATTGCACCTCTGAAAGATGGATCCTTGTTCCTCTTCTAAGCAGGGCGGTGGGGAGAGATCAACTAGGGCAGGGGTAGGCAACCTTGGCTTTTA
This sequence comes from Vipera ursinii, assembly GCF_947247035.1. Classification (NCBI taxonomy): domain Eukaryota; kingdom Metazoa; phylum Chordata; class Lepidosauria; order Squamata; family Viperidae; genus Vipera; species Vipera ursinii. The sequence continues at coordinate 195,999,837 of NC_139512.1, forward strand.
TGACTTGTGGACTTCAACTCCCAGAATTCCCGAGCCAGCATAGCTGGCTCAGGAATTCTGGGAGTTGAAGTCCACGAGTCATAAAAGAGCCAAGGTTGCCTACCCCTGAACTAGGGAGATCTTTTGGAAGTTCCAGGAAGAGGAAGGGTCCGGGTACGAGGCCTCTCAATCCCTGGATTTTGGAGGTGGGGTGGAATTTGGCCTCCCCTCCTCTTTCTTCAAAGCAGTCCCAGGATGCTTCTCTGCAGCTCTAGAACTGCCTCCTCAGCCCAGGAAAACAGGGGAAGGGAACTAACCCAAACCATGCTGAAGGCCACGGTCCTGGCGAGCTAACTGGTTGTCCCTGGGAGGGAGGGTGACCCGCTGTGCATGGGTGGTACATAGGGAAGCATCTTCCAGATAAGCTTCGGCTGCCTCCTGCAAGGCAAGCAGCGCCATCGGCTGCCACGTCACGTCAACTCCTCCCGCGTATTCTGGGCAGCCATCCCGAACCACACGAGCAAAGGGCAGCTTCGGAATGAGGAGACCCGCGCTCGGTCGAGCCTTTCGGACCCCTTGCAAGGCACGGTGGCCGGGCCGGTACCTCCGTCGTCTCCCACCGCCTGCCGCCTCTTCTGGGGACCGCCTCGGTGCAGAACGGCGGGGAGATCCTCTTGCCGCTCGGCCACGGCGGGAAGGGGAAGCCACTGGGGTTCTTCTGGACCCGGAACCTGCTGCCGGCTGCCCAGAAACGATCCTCCCCGGTTCCCCCGCCGTTGCTTTTGTACTGCGCGCCAACGCTTCGGACTCCGCCCCCCGTGCGAGGCCGCAGCCAATCCTCCCCGCCCTTGCAAAAAAGCGCGAAGCCGGAGAGCGAACCGTGCAATTCGGATAAAACTGATTCGGAAAGTAAGAGCACGAGAGGCAATTCTAAGACATAAAAGATTGTTTTCAAATTTATTTCAAATTTAGCACACTTTTTCTGCTGCCCTCCCCTCCCTTGATTTGCCCTTCATCAAGAGTTTGTTGGGGAAACGGGATCGCTCCTAACAACCTGATTCGGAATTTGCAAACTTGCAAAACGGACCCGAGGGTTTGAACATAATAATAATAATAATAATAATAATAATAATAATAATAATAATAATAATAATAATAATAATAATAATAATAATAATAATAATAATAATAATAATAATAAAAAGTTGGAAGGGACCTTGGAGGTCATGATCCATGTTTGTTTGCTTTAGCCACTTAACGCAGAATTTATTTTGCATTAATCCAAAGCCGAAATCTTAAAGAAGCACGCTGCTTCGTTTAGTCCAGGCCAGATTAATATCCAGCACATTAACAGTTTCTTGGGAATAACTACTTGCTTGTATGAATGGTGAGGGCAGCTTTCATTTTAGCAATTCCTTAGCTTCTGATTTCTTTTCCAAAGGAAAAGAAAATTTTGGAAAGCTAATACTTCCATCCAAGCCAGGAAGGATCCTAAGGCTCTTCTAACCAAGGGATATCAAGCTATCAACAACTTAGGGAATCAAATACATAAAATAATAGTCCTGTCAGTATTTTACCCTTTAAGTGCTGAATATTTTCTCCTATGAAAGAATCCATATGATTTCTATGCCTTAAGAAATGTACCAGATTTTTTTGTGTCGTAAAGTTTTTTAATTTTTCCACTGTTTCATTGTAAATCAGGCTCTTGTTAATAGTCCCACATTAAGTTTCAATTGATATGGTTACGTCTTCTCCATATTTGCATAATTTTCTGTTTGTATTTATGTACAAGATAAAAAATGTGCCAAATTTCAAATATTGGAAAACTTGAGAAAACTGGATTCTTTCAATCATCTACTGTGTCCATGCAAACATGTCCAATTTGTACAAACTGTTCAGACTCAAGGAGGCAGAGAATCTTAATATTATGCCATCTAGGTCATTTATGAAGATGTTGAGCACTGAACCCCTGATAGAACCTTGAGGTACTCAAGTGGATGCTTCCCTTCATCTAGTTCAAGGATAGGCAACCTTGGCTCTTTTATGACTCGTGGACTTCAACTCCCAGAATTCTTGTGCCAGCATGGCTGGCTCAGGAATTCTGGGAGTTGAAGTCCACGAGTCATAAAAGAGCCAAGGTTGCCTACCCCTGATCTAGTTCCATGTAGTTCCATTGAAGACTGCCTAGTCAGTGTGATTGGTCAGCCAATTGTGAATCCATCTGGTGGTGATATTGTATATATCAGGGCTTTTCAACCAGTGGTACAGGTACCACCTGGGGTACATTGGCACCTGGCAGGTGGTACATGACCATCCTAGAAAAGTGATAGTGGGGGAGGGGAATGAGCTGAACTGGTGGCAGTACCACACAAGCCTGAGTGAGAGACGGCTGGAGCTGCAGGGCTGTCAGGGCTCAGTGGAAGCGCCAGGATCAGCGCTTCTTCGGGGCTGTCAGGGCTCAGTGGAAGCACCAGGATCAGCGCCAGACTCCAGCTGGAGCTCAGCGCTGATCCTGGTGCTTCTGCTGAGCTCAGAAGAAGCGCCGATCAGCTGGAATGTTGCAGCATCCCCAGGGTCTTGTGATTTATATTCAGATGCTTGGCAACTGATTCATATTTATGATGGTCACAGTCTCCCAGGGTCATGTGAAGTGACCAAAAGCTGCTGCAATCACCTAGCAGACGGGGGTAATAAAAACCAAACACCCCCACCCCACCCCCGCTGCCAATCCTGAACAGAAATGCTCACAACAATGAAAACCTTGGACAGGAGGAAGAGCGCTGCCGGGCAGGCAGGCAGGTGTCTTGCTCGGCTGTGGCTCAGGGGGCACTTTTTTCAGTGCCACTGTAACTTCGAACAGTCACTAAGCGAACTGTTGCAAGTCAAAGACTACCTGTATTTCATCACTTTTTTCTTTTCTTTTTTTTGGTCATCATGTTTTTGACACCTTCCTAGGCGACTGGTGGTACTCGGATGTTGCCATATCCTAAAAGTGGTACAATGAGCGAAAAGGTTGAAAAGCCCTGGTCTATACCCCTATTGTTCTGTCTTACTAAGAAGTAGTCTGTGGTCTACTTTGTCAAGACCCTTACTGAAGTCCAAGTATACTGTATCAACAGTGGTCTCGGCTCTGATTGATGGTGGGGTGAAAGTTGTTGAAGTTGTTGCTAGATCTTTGCCAGGCTTTCATGGTTATATAGTAAAGACATTATATGCAGCCTTTCCTCACCTTAGCATCATCTTGAAGCTGTAGAGAGTTAGTTCTCATGACTTAGATTGGCAAAACAACACTTGGATAACTCTAAGGTAAAGGTAAAGGTTCCCCCGCACATGCGTGCTAGTCGTTTCTGACTCTAGGGGCCGGTGCTCATCTCTGTTTCAAAGCCAAAGAGCCAGTGCTTGTCCGAGGACGTCTCCGTTGTCATGTGGCCAGCATGACTAGATGCCAAAGATGCACGGAACGCTGTTACCTTCCCACTGTAGTGGTCCCTATTTTTCTACTTGCATTTTTACGTGCTTTCGAACTGCTAGGTTGGCAGAAGCTGGGATGAGTAACAGGCGCTCACTCTGTTACGCGGCACTCGGGATTTGACCCGCCAAACTGCCGACCTTCTGATTGACAAGCTCAGCGTCCTAACCCACTGAGCCACTGCGTTCCTCTTGGATAACTCTAGAATAGTATTTTTCAACCTTCGTAATCTTAAGATGGGTGGACTTCAACTCCCAAAATTCCCCAACCAGTCATGCTGTGCTGTTCTAGAAGCTATTAGGGCCGTTTATTCACTGGTGATCTGTAGCATCATCTAACCATTAATCTGATGATCTATGTTCTGCCCTGAACCTTAACCCATATAATTAAGGAATAAATATGAGGAAAAAACCACTTCTTCACAATCCTGCCCTTCCAGTGCCATGGTCTTAACACAGTTCATTATAACAGAGTACTGTAATGATCTACAGAGGATTATTTCTGTATTGTGTATGAGCAATTGGAAGAGGAAACATGAAACAATAATGTTTAGGTTCCTGTATTGATGTGCCGCATTGCTTTGATTTTCACTGGAAGCAATTTAACTATTTTAACAGTTGCCTAGGTGGCTTTTATCCTGCACTTAGTCATCTGCAGCGCAGTTCTATACACATGAACTGTACACATAGATGAATTTATCCTGTATGTTGCTCCCATATAAGAAAGCATAGGATTTCAACTAATTGTTTTATTAGGTCCCTGTTATTTTTAATTTAGTGTTGGTTGTGGCTTTCAGCATTATTATTTTTTTTTACAATTTCGGAAAATATATAAATAAGATACCGAAACCAAATAAAAGTCTGGTGTCTAGGTCACATAAAACCCTCAGCAGTAACATATCTTTAGCAAATTATACTTATCCTACATGGAAGCAATTTATATTATTTTGGAGAATTGGGCAAACTGCTTTTAACACCTGCAGATCATCGGTTTCTTGAGAATTACCTGGACTGTATGCTTGATTATTTGCAACAGAAAAGATTTCTATTTGTCAAGTTATCCATGAGGAAACAAAGGAATATTAAGTAACTTGAAACATTCACACAAGGACGTCTATACAATTATTTTCATTAGTACTTCTTTAATTGTTGAGCCTTTTATATGTTTACATTTTACAATGTCTCCCTGCAGCAATTATTGATAAAAGCAACACCAAAAAAGCTGTAAATTATTAAGAGCTGTAGGGATGTTGATTTCTTCATAGGCAGGTGTACGGAGGCCTCAGCATCAGCCAAGGACTTCCAGATAATAGTTTATGAATAATCAGCAGATGTACAGGCAATGTTATATTGGTGCCCTTGAAGTCATCACTCAAGCTTCTGGCTTGTTTTACTCCCCTTAATTTCAGATAAAGACTTCAGAATTATACTGCATCTGGTTTAAACTGCCAATTGTCACCAACAAGCCACGTTAAGAATGCTTTTGTTCACATGGTATGCAAAATAATTGAAAATTAGAAAGAAGCAGAAGCTTTCTGTCTTCATACCTATAGTAGAGGAGGAGGAGGAGGGAACCCAAATTTTACCCAAATTTGTTTCAATAAAACAAATAAGTCCATCCTCATGAGTATTCATCATGGTGAGCTTACTCACACAGAATCAAGGTACAACTATGGGAATGCATGTTGAGTTCATGGTTCTATGCCTGTTGTTACATTACAGAGTCCTTAAAAGAGCTCCACTGAAATCTTCCTGTTAATTAACATGCACACAAATCCATTTGTATGAGGGAGGCAGGGAGGCAGGGAGAGACAGAGGACAGCAAGTAATGTAATCTATCACTTTCCATTTTGGGATCTAATGGGAACAAAAGTCAGTAAGATGAAAGAGTGAACTGGTGTAGCATCAGAAATCTGGAGAATAGTAGAAATGGCATTGGATGTCTTTCGCCTGACTCTCCAGATTCAAAGAGAAAAGAGTGCTTTGAAGCAGGCACGGGTGTGCATGTAACACTTGTCAACAACCCATTGAAGAGTTATATCTTATCTTGTATTTCACATGGTGGGGCAGAATTTAATTTAAGGGGGTGAAGACAGGTATGGCATGTGTGTACACGTTAAACCATCTTGGCACAGCCCTAATTTTTAGTTTTTAGAATCGGTCCAACATGTTTTGTACTGCTCTTGCTTTGTAAGATGAATCATCATTTCTACGGGAGAAATTAAGGGAGATTTTTAAAGGTGTTTTGCAGCTGTGAGTTGGAGATGACTGGGGAGGTTTTAATCACTAATCCTCCATGAGTGTTATAGTATGACAGAAGAGACATAATCCAGGGTCCTTGAACAAATCTCATGGAGTTTTGTTCTTATGTTCTTAGAAAGAAAATTAATGAGGTTAAGCAGAGATTAGTGAAGCTATAAAAAAAACGGCCAAAGTGTGGTAGCAGTAATATTTATATGTTGATTTATTTATTTAAACTCAACTTGACTTTCATAAGGAACACCAATTGCTATCTTAAAGAGAACAGTATTTATAGCTCAATAGAATGTGCCTAACTTTGGCAAAATATAGGTCCTCAACATACAATAGAACTAAAAATGTATGTTGATAAGCGAGACAGTTGTTAAGAGAGTTTTGTTCCATTTTAAGAGGTTTCTTGTGGCAGTTGTTAAGTGAATCACAGCAGTGGTTAAGTTAGTAACATGTTATTAAGTGAGTCTGGCTAACATAAGGAATAAATATGAGGACCTGACCTTCGTTCATTCCGCCGGGACCTGAAGACCTGGCTCTTTGAGCTCTCTGGCCTGGTCTGAGTATATTAATTGGGATTTTAACTGTTTTTAACTGGGGTTTTATAGCAAGGTTTATATAATTCTTTTTAATCGATTTTAATTTTTGTAATTTTTGTATCTGTTTTTAAGAGCCTTGTGAACCGCCCTGAGTCCTACGGGAGAAGGGCGGTATATAAATTGAATAAATAAAATAAATAAAATAAAATAAATAAATATTGACTATGCTTGTCAGAAGTTTACAAAAGGGGATCACATGACCCCGGGACACTGCAACCGTCATAAATACATGCCAGATGTCCAATTTTTGATTATCTGACCATGGGGCAGCTGCAATGGTTGTAAGTGTGATAAACAGTCATACATCATTTTTTTTAACGCCTCTGTAACTTCAGTCACTAAATGAATGGTTGTAAGTTGAGAACTACCAGTATTTGGTTAATAGAATGATGTTTTTCTGATGGAAAAAAAATCTTAAGCAATTTAAGTGTAATTCAATCTGACTGACTCAAAATCTCATTCAGTACTAGCCAACAAATTAGAACAAAAGTTGTCTATGTGAGTCCTCCTACACACACACACACACACACACACACACACACACACACACACACAGTTTATTTTTCAGATCAGTGAATACCATTTCACATAATCAAATGTAGCAACCAAGACCAACTCGATGATTTTCTTGTCCACATTAATTGTGTCCTGCCATTTCTGCTTTGGTCTTTCACACGGGCATTTGCCATCAGTGTTAAAATGGTGGGTGGTACAGGCAATGGTGTGGAGTTCTGCTCACAGTATGTGGCTATACACCATGGGGTTTTTCCTGGGTTTTTCTATGTCATTGATGCAATACCCCTTTGCGGCTGGACTGTATCATTTCTGAGAGTGTCAAGAAGGGAAATGACTAATGAACAATGGAACATGTGCATCTCTGTGGCATGTAAAGGAGGCTCAACAATTCTGGTGGTTGGCCAGCACTCAGTGCCATACAGTGCTAATGGGTGGACCATCATTCTGAACACTTTCGATTTTAGATGAATTAGCATGAGAATAGAACAGAACAGAATAGAATAGAATAGAATAGAATAGAATAGAATAGAATAGAATAGAATAGAATAGAATAGAATAGAATAGAATAGAATAGAATAGAATAGAATAGAATAGAATAGAATAGAATAGAATAATAGAGTTGGAAGGGACCTTGGAGGTCTTCTAGTCCAACCCCCTGCTCAGGCAGGAAGCCTTATACCATTTCAGACAAATGGTTGTCCAGTCTCTTCTTAAAAACTTCCATTGCTGGAACATTCTCTGCTTCTGGAGGCAGGTTGTTCCACTGCTCAGTTGTTCTAACTGTCAGGAAGTTTCTCCTTAGTTCTAGGTTGCTTCTCTCCTTGATTAGCTTCCATCCATTGCTTCTTGTCCTGCCTTCAGGTGCTTTGGAGAATAGCTCGACCCCCTCTTCTTTGTGGCAGCCCCTGAGATATTAATGCAGAGCACTCCAGTGATCTCCTTCCATTGTAGCCATATTATATTCACCCTAGTGCACATTTCCTCATGAATGCCACAATCACTTTGCAGATGGGATATTAAGAACATAGGTTTTTGTGAGCTATTGCTCACTTTTACCACACTCTCGGCTCTGCGTCTGATGATATGAGCTGCAATTCTCAAATGTTTATACCTTCTAATAAAATTTGTTAGTCAGAAAAGCCTCTATCAAGGTCTTAGTGATGGTTTTTAAGTCCCTACATGGCATGGGTCCGGAATACCTCGGGGACCACCTGCTGCCGGCGTCAACCCCCCTCCGCCCTGTGCGTTCCCACAGAGAGGGCCTCCTCAGGGTGCCTCCAGTCAGAGAATGCCGGCTGGTGGCCCCCAGGGGGAGGGCCTTCTCTGTGGGCGCCCCGGCTTTATGGAATCAACTGCCGGTGGAGCTCCGGATGGCACCGGATCTCCGCTCCTTCCGGCGCGGGTTAAAGACCCACCTGTTTGAACAAGCTGGCCTGGCCTGAGGGGGAGTTAATTTGGGTTTTTAAATATTTGTATATTTTACTGTTTTATCTTGGGCATTAATTTAATTCTATTTTAACTTTTGTAGTTTTGTATTTTTATCATTTGCCCTGTTCACCGCCCTGAGTCCCTAGGGAGAAGGGCGGTATAAAAATTTAATAAAACTAAAAACTAAAAAACTATCAGATTCCTCCTAATTTTCTGCCACCATAGACTAACAGAACTGTCCTTCTACAAGCTTTCCAATTTTGTAATTCCATGATGCTTGATTGTCTCCTACAACAAAGCCACAGGCTTTATTTTATAGAATTTCTATACCTGATTTTTGCCACTAGGTGGTACTATGTGCTTTAACAAGCAACTGACAAATCTAACATTTGATTTCTTCCCCCCCTCACCAAATATAAATACTCACAAGCTAAATCGGCTGTTCTTTTCCTACTGTAAACCCTGTTTGTGGAAAACACAGGCCCAACTGGAGAATATTATTCTGAGCATGGAGGGGAAGCTGGCAAAAGTGCAACATGGAGCCACACTAACAAAAGGAAGTAGGAACTCGGTTACACTAAACGTCACCAAATGTATGATAACCACCAGTCCCATTCTTCTCTGTCCTCTCTTGGCAGTGCTTTCTTTGTAAAAGAAAAAGGTGCCGGAACTCACACATGTCATACAACCCACCTTGCCTACCCTACAAGGTTCCATCCAAAAAAGGTGCCGGAACTCCGTTCTGAGCGTTCTACAGTATGAGGAAAAAAAAGGCCTGTGTCTTGGACCCTAAATTGCTAGCTTCTGAGACAAAGATGACAGAGAAGGGAAAGGAAACAGAAGCAGGTAGCTTTTCTAATGGGCAACAAATCTCATGGAGTTTTGTACTTATATTCTTAAAATGGAAAGCTGCCCAGAGTCACTTGGTTGAGTTGGGCAACTATAGAAATTGAACGAATAAATATAATAAATAGCACACGCCCACACACCCCAGGTGTCTTTATTTCAATGATAACAAGAACAGCGACAACTCCTATGGTGGTTGAGTCTGAGTGGTTTACCGATCCTCAGTATGGCAAAAATATATACAATAATATAACCCCAAACAAATAAAATAATTGCAAAAAGGTTAACCACACGCTTCTTTGGGAGAAGGGTGTTTTTGAAATTTCTGTGGAAGCTATTCACACATCAGAGTACATAGCAAGCTGTATACGTAGCAAGCTGTATAAAATTGATAGGTAGATGATAGATAAGAAAGAAAGAGAAAAAGAAAGAAAGAGAAAGAAAGAAAGAAAGAAAGAAAGAAAGAAAGAAGAGAAAGAAAGAAAGAAAGAAAGAAAGAAAGAAAGAAAGAAAGAAAGAAAGAAAGAAAGAAAGAAAGAGGTTTTAGGTTTAAATTTAGTTTATCAATCCAGTTTTAGAAGGGGTCCTCAAAGAAAGATGAAATATACAACTTGCAGCATTTCTAATGATAGCCCTCTGTAATGGCACATATTTCCTCCAACAGTTGTTCTAACTTTCTGAAACATGATCCAAATTTCCCGTCATTGCCAGTAATTTTTATTTTATTTTATTTTAATTCCATTTATATCCCGCCCTTCTCCGAAGACTCAGGGCGGCTTACAAGCTTAGCAGTAGCCTTCATTCTATGTATATGCCTGCTTATTAGGGCTTTCGCCCCCCCCCCCCCAGCGGCATTATTACAAAGTCAGCTTATTGCCCCCAACAATCTGGGTCCTCATTTTACCTACCTCGGAAGGATGGAAGGCTGAGTCAACCTTGAGCCTGGTGGGATTAAACTGCTAAAATAACGAGAACTAGAAAATGATGTCATCCCCCTCCAACTTGTGAAAAAATAAATAAATCTGGAGTTGAATAGAAGATTGGACAAAGGAACAAAATTGGTATGTGAAGGTGAAGCCAACAGATTTCAGAGGACTAGTCAAATTAGTCTTTTGCAGTCTGTTTTAAGTATAGTGGGGAGGGGCTCCCTAAAGAACCACGCCCTTGAATTTAATGCCTTCCTAGGGTGTTTCTGAAATTCAGCCTGGTTTCCTATATCCCAGAGGTAGGCAACCTCGGCTCTTTTATGACTCAAGGACTTCAACTCCCAGAATTCCTGAGCCGGCTCAGGAATTCTGGGAGTTGAAGTCCATGAGTCATAAAAGAGCCGAGGTTGCCTACCCCTGCTATAGCCACATAGAAGGAATTGGTGTATCCTGAGGCCTATTTTCTGTCAATTTAAACCACCCCTGAGGAAATTAGAGAGCCTTCTGAGGTCCTAAAGGAAAATGCATTTACTGTGGCATAATCTTTCCTGAAGCAGAGCAAGTCTTATCACACAGCTGAAGAGTTCTTCCCTTATTAGCAGGTCATCTGTGCATATAGAAGACAAAAAAAATGCTTACAATGCAAACAAAATGAGAAAGGAACAGAGGCTGTAGTTGTTTCATTAAACCCTCAATATAGGCAAAAGAAGGGAAGCATGGGTACAATGGAATACAGTACACAATAAACCTGAGGGAATATTTTGCTTCTGCTGCATCTTAAAATCCAATCTGATTGTTAACACCATCTGAAACTGCCAAATGGCCCCGGGCAAAAAAAAATAAAAATAACGAGGCCGCTGGTCACACAAAAGGGCTCCTCTCTCTCTGGAGAACTTTCTCCCTATTCTCCAAAGCCACCAAGGACAATGAACACTGCCTGCTTGCCTGCTGAGGCTGCTGCGGCTGTAGCTCTTAGAAAGTTCACCCTAACGTGACAAGAATTAAGAAACCAAGCAGCAAGAGACTTCTTCTTCTTCCCAAGGATGAGCTGGAAAACAACCTTGCGGGGTCTCAGGAAAGCCGTTAAGAGAATGCAACATCCAGAAGGATAGTAACCATATTCATGAGTGTAGCAGAAAGAGTTCTGGCGCCTAAGGAAATTCATAAATCTATTGTGTCCTGTGGCTACATTCACAGAGTTGTTTTGCTATGCTCTACTCCCATCTCAGAGGCAACAGGAATTCATTCCATCCCAGCTATGCAATCTTATTGAACATCCAGCATACATCTGTGCTGTGTTTGCTGTCCATATAATTTCAATACGCTACATTCTAAGGACCAAGATTCGTGGCTCTTGGATTGATATTCCAACCCTGACCAATATCATCCCAAACATGAAGAGTCTCCTCCTACTAGCATGCACAATGCTACACATTGCTCTGTGTTGCCATTTCCCCCCCCGCCCCCCCTGCTTTTCTCTTCCCATCATACCACAGACTGAATTTTTCATAACAACAACAAAATCTTTGAGGTGATAGGTTGATTAGGTCGATCTATTGACCGCTAGGTGACAGCAAAAGGTTAGAGATTTGTTTTAGCTGCCATCTCTTGGCCATCCAGTCTTCTGCAGCCACTTGATTACTGTTAAAGAACCAAGTGACTTTGGACCAGTCTCTCTCTCTCTCCCAGCCCAATCTACCTCACAGGGTGGTTGTTGTGCGGAAAACAGAGGTGAGAAGGAGTATTGTGCGTGTTTGTAAAAACAACAAAGGTGGGATACAAATACCACTTAAAGAGCTGGAATATAAGAATAGAGATTTAGCTAGGAGAATCAGCGTCTGTAAGGATAAGTGGGAATGTGTTTGGGAGACAGGAGGGAGAACCACAGTGTGGACAATCTGCATGCCCACAGAAGGGGAGATGGTGTGGGAAACATTTTAGAAAGGACCCTCCCCAATTTTTCTGAAGAGTAAAAGGAAAGGAAGGAAGGAAGAAATACTTAGAACTGATGTTAGCCCTGCAAAGCAATTCAGACGAGCACAACCAGGAGTACTTGCTGCATCTTTATTGCCAGTTTACATTAACAGAATTTTACAAGACTGAACGTGATAAGATATCCATGGCATTGCTTAATTCTCCAGGGGTAGAGATATATAATTGGGCATCATCAGCACATTTATGATACCCTACTCCAGAGCTCCCCAAACTTTCCGGCTTGGCAGCCCAGAAGGGAAGGGAGAAGCAGGGAAATGTGCACACATACGCAAATGGGCATCCGCACGGTGGTGGCACTAGCATGCATGCACATGCGCAAACGGGCTGCTGGTGCCTGCAGTGTATGCCTCCCAGCATACACAAAGGGACAGCACAGCAGGAGGTTGATGGTGCAGATCAGCAGAGGGGTTGGACAGCTCCGGGCGTTAACTGCTCACTCAGGATAAGCCTAATGAGTTAAGCTGTTGACAGCCCCAGGCATGGTCAGCCTGGTGGGAAGCCAGGATCTACACCCATTGTCACCTGCACCGGCAGGAAGCCCAGGTTTGAACTGATTGGATGCCATCCACCTGGGCAGGTATAAATAGACGCCAGGCTTCCCTGTTTCCCCAGTTCATTCTGTTCAGAATAAACTCATCTTTACCCCAGATCTGTGTCCGTCTCTATGTGAAGCACGCGACTTTACACTGGCGACGAAGGTGGGATCCTGCTCCGGAAAACGCTAGCCGCGGATGAACTCCCATCGGCAGCTCAGGAACCGACGCAGGACGACCCGGACCGAGGTAATGGCACAACTGGGACAATACCCCATCTTCAACAGCAACCGCCCTGAGGAGTGGGAGGCGTTCGTAGGTCAGCTCGAGTGCTACCTATGGGTGAATGGGGTCAAGGACGACCGACAGAGAGCGGCGGCGCTACTCTGCAACTGTGGCACGGAGACGTATCAGCTGGCGGTTGGTCTGTGCGCGCCCGACGACATTCACACCGTCGGGTACAGCGAGCTGATATCCAAGCTAACGGAACACTTTAAGCCCGAAACATCAGAGATAGCTTGGCGGTACCATTTCGAGAAACGGGACCAATGTCCAGGCGAGACCGCAAAGCAGTACATGGCTGCCCTGCGACAAGCGGCGAGACTCTGCAACTTCGACAACCTCGAAGTCCGTCTGCGGGATTGGATCGTCTGCGGGCTAAGGGACCGGAAGCTGCAGCAGAAGATGTTTGCCAAGCAGAAGCTGACCCTTCGGGACATCCAGGAGGAGTTCTTAGCCTGGGACATAGCGGAGGATGCGATGCATCCCCTTATGGGATAGGGGCAGTCCTCAGCCACTTACAGGAGGACGGCTCGCAGGCTCCCATAGCATACTATTCCCGGACCCTGTCAGCGGCGGAGAGAAACTACGTGCAGATAGATAAGGAGGCTCTGGCAGTGGTCGCGGGGGTAAAAAAGTTCCATGACTACCTGTATGGGAGGGAGTTCCTCATTTACATGGATCACAAGTCCCTGCTGGGATTATTCACCACGGAGAAGCAAACGCCACAGATCCTTTCACCAAGGATGCTCCGTTGGTCCATTTTTCTTTCAGCATACTCCTGTAAGCTAATCCATAGACCAGGAAAGGAAATGGGACACGCCGACGGACTCAGCAGACTTCCCCTAAGGGAGGCTGGACCGGATCCCGCTCCTGCTAATCAGATATTAGCAATACAGGAGCTGGCTGAGTGCCCATTAGACGCTAGCGACATAGCAGCTGAAACTCCCAGGGATAAGATTCTTAGCAGAATTCAGTCCTGGGTTAGCAGTGGGCGGCAGGACAAGTCACCGGGACCTGAGTTCACAGCATTTTTTACGCGGCGGCACAAGCTCTCAACCCATAAAGGCTGCCTGCTGTGGGGGAGCAGGGTCATCATCCCCACAAAACTTAGGGAGAAATTCCTTCAGTCCCTTCACGAGGGTCACGAGTGGTAAGGATGAAGGCTCTGGCCAGGAGTTACCTGTGGTGGCCTGGGTTGGATAAAGAGATAGAGGTGTTGGTAGCAGGATGTTACACATGCCAAAGGTCTCGCCCAGAGCAGGCACACGCTCCAGTCCACAAGTGGGAACAAACTCACACCCCCTGGTCCAGGGTCCATATAGATTATGCGGGGCCATTTCAGGGACACACCTTCTTAGTCATTGTGGATAGTCACTCCAAGTGGTTAGAGGTGGTACCTGTGTCCAACATGACATCAGCGGGCACAATACAGGCACTAAGGGGAGTGTTTGCCACACATGTAGTAGTATCTGATAACGGAGCGCAATTTACCTCCGCGGATTTCCAGGTGTTCCTAAGGACCTTGGGGATTAGGCATGCCACTTCAGCGCCCTTTCACCCTGCCAGTAACGGGTTGGCAGAGAGGTTCGTGCGGACTACCAAGGATGCACTCAAACGAATAGTACAAGGGGACTGGAAACAGAGACTGGCCACATTCCTCCTCCATCAACACGCAACACCCTGCACAGCCACAGGAAAGAGCCCAGCGGAGCTCAGGTGGGGCAGACGCCTCATAACTATGTTAGACAGACTCCACCCAGACAGGGTATCAGCAGACACAGAACCCCCAACCCTCAAAACCAATTTCAACATAGGGGAGCAGATCTGGGCCAGAAATTACAGCACAGGCCATCCATGGGTGCCAGGTGAAGTGGTGGAACAGACAGGCCCCCTCTCCTACAGAGTAAGGGGGGAGGGGGGACTCCTGTGGAGGAGACACTTAGATCTACTAAGGAAGAGAGCCCCTGAGAGGACGGGTGGAGAATCAATGGAAACAGCAAGGGAGGAGGCAGAGCAAACACAAACACACACACAGCCACAGTCACAGTCACCCAGAAAAACAGCAGGAAGGGTTTTGGGGCATCCATCTGCCTGGCAGGGAGCTGACAGGGAAAGTAGGCAAGAGCCTGAGGGCAGCAGGTCACAAAGAGCCAACACTGAAACACATGCACACACACAAACCAGACCAACACAACCAGACCAAGGAACAGGAAGCAGAACCGAAACCACTACAGAGCCAAGCCTGAGAAGATCAAACAGGACACACAGAGCCCCCAGCTACCTCAGTGATTATGTTTGCTCTTAAGCCTGGGGGGAGGAGGAATCTGGAGGGTTAAATGTAAAAATTGTAAATAAGCTGTATATAGTTAAGAAGGAACGACAGAGGATCCTCCTCACTATGGGGGAAGGGGTGCAGTGTATGCCTCCCAGCATACACAAAGGGACAGCATAGCAGGAGGTTGATGGTGCAGATCAGCAGAGGGGTTGGACAGCTCCAGGCGTTAACTGCTCACTCAGGATAAGCCTAATGAGTTAAGCTGTTGACAGCCCCAGGCATGGTTAGCCTGGTGGGAAGCCAGGATCTACACCCATTGTCACCTGCACTGGCAGGAAGCCCAGGTTTGAACTGATTGGATGCCATCCACCTGGGCAGGTATAAATAGACGCCAAGCTTCCCTGTTTCCCCAGTTCGTCCTGTTCAGAATAAACTCATCTTTACCCCAGCTCTGTGTCCGTCTCTATGTGAAGCACGCGACTTTACAGTGCCCATACAAATGGGCCTCTGGTGTCCACATACTTCCACAAATTGGCCACTGACGCCCACATGCACGCGCAAACGGGCCACTAGCAGCTGCATGATGCTGGTGGAGTGCTAGTGCCACCACACATGTACAAATGGGACACGAGTTGGGGCCCTCACCAGCTATTCCCACAGCCTAGTGGCCAAGAGGCCACGGCCCAGTACCAGGCCATGCACCATAGGTTGGGGACCCCTGCTCTACTCCATGGTCATAGATGAGCTGACTCAGTGGCCTCATGTAGATGTTAGAGAGAAGAGGATAAAGCACTGAATTCTCTTTCTTTCTTTCTTTCTTTCTTTCTTTCTTTCTTTCTTTCTTTCTTTCTTTCTTTCTTTCTTTCTTTCTTTCTTTCTTTTCTTTCCACCTTTTGCAGGACTAGTGTCTTTTCCAGAGAACTGGTCTGCTCAAAACGTGTCTGAGGTTGGATAATTTGAACCTGGTCTTGTGTGCCTCAAGTGAGAACTCTTCATTGAGGTTTGCAGATGCCAAACATCTAGTGGAATCTATTCGGACTCAGAGATTAAAAAGAAGGAAGTTGCAGATCACAATCACTGCAGTAGAAATTAGCAGCAGCGAGGGAAACAAACTAGGACCAAGGGACAAATTAAGAGGTTTAAGGAGGCATAATTTAATTTGGGAGTCCACATGTGCCCTATCACGCACAACTGTGCAGCCTCTTGTTATCTCTCATTTTGCAGTTCCACGCTGTTATTTCCTTTTGAAGTTGCTTTGTTCAAGAATAGCTCTTTCCCAGTCTATTGCAAAGTGTCTTATGGCTGTGGTTCATTTTTAAATTATTTTCTACTATTGGATAATTTCTAATGTGTTCTGATAGGTTGTGTCTTTATTGGAATTTCCTGATCATTTTCTCTCACAGTGATGCTTAGGCAGGGAAAAAAACAAAACCATTCTGTAGGGAGAAGGAACAGGGATTACAAAATGATGAATGGGTAAAAAAGCCATGGAAATATCCCGGGGGAACCAGCTATCCTTGCTACTCTGCTGCTTTCAGGGTTTATTGAGATTTAAACTCTTGCTTAGAGATTAGGAGTAGAAAAAAGACTTAAAATTACTGAGAACTGTTCAATCTAGATATAAGACCAAAGCCTGGACATACTTTCCATTCATTGGGACCACATGCTGGATCACATACATTTCCTATGACTGCAAGTTACTCCACAAGACCCATGGAGAACCTGATATAGCACAAGCGTCAAAGGAGGCTGGTATGTGACAATCATTGTATCCTGAGTACCATTCCAAAAGCACACAACACTAAACTTAGTCTCTGACAGATAGATTTTAAAACTCTGCTCAGAAAGGTAGCCAGAAATGAAAGCCCAGAAACAGGCTACTTTGGTTTTACAAAGGTCTCTTCTAAAGCTTTCTGAAGTTAATAAAAGGACTCTATAAACATTCGGTCCCAAGGTCTCACACTGTAATGGTGGTGACTTTGTTGTTAGATGGGCCCTCCGTTTGTCATTTCGGCTTTCTCATCTTAATTCATCAAAATATGGGATAAAACAGTATTTCTTTTTTTTTTTGTAATATATTTTATTGATTTTTAAAAAAACATAAATCACTTAATAATTGGTTGAACAGTGTGTTGTCTGGGTTACATTTGTAAAACAATAGCTAACAATTGATTTCTATAATCCATAATCCACACAATAGTTTTAGTTGATTTCCTCTTTTCCCAAAATATCCTCTTTTGCAAACATTGAGTTAATACAATTCTTATTTTTTGATAGATAACAATTAAATATATAATTTCTCAATAGTTCTAAAAATAATAATCGCATTAATATAATATTTCTTTTCTGTCCAATCATTCTGGTTGCCTTATCATAGATCCTGTTACAGTCCTTATTTTAATTTGTTTCTCCCACCAAATTCTAGATATTCTTACTGGTTAAGATTTTCTCAAAAATTAATCACATTTAAGAATTTAACTCTATTTTTCCATATGAACCATCTAACGTATTTACATTTCTTCTTGTTGTTAGTTGCTAAGTCGTGTCCGACCCATCGTGACCCCATGGACAATGTTCCTCCAGGCCTTCCTGTCCTCTACCATCTTCTGGAGTCCATTTAAGCTCACACCTACTGCTTCAGTGACTCCATCCAGCCACCTCATTCTATGTCGTCCCCTTCTTCTCTTGCCCTCAATCTTTCCCAGCATTAGGCTCTTCTCCAGTGAGTCCTTCCTTCTCATTAGGTGGCCGAAGCATTTAAGTTTCAACTTCAGGATCTGACCTTCTAAAAAGCAGTCAGGGTTGATCTCCTCTAGGACTGACCGGTTTGATCACCCTGCAGTCCAAGGTACTTGCAGGAGTCTTCTCCTGCACCATAGTTCAAAGGCCTCAATTCTTTGGCACTCGGCCTTTCTTATGGTCCAACTTTCACAGCCATACATTGCAACTGGGAAAACCATGGCCTTGACTATACACACGTTTGTTGACAGGGTGATGTCTCTGCTTTTTAGTATGCTGTCCAGATTTGCCATAGCTTTCCTCCCCAGAAGCAAATGTCTTTTAATTTCTTGGCTGCAGTCCCCATCTGCAGTGATCTTGGAGCCCCGGGAAATAAAATCTGTCACTACCTCCATTTCTTTCTCATCTATTTGCCAGGAATTGAGAGGGCCGGATGCCATGATCTTAGTTTTCTTAATGTTGAGTTTCAAGCCAACTTTTGCAGTCTCCTTCTTCACCCTCAACAAGAGGCTCTTTAGTTCCTCTTCATTTTCTGCCATTAGAGTGGTATCATCTGCATATCTTAGGTTGTTGATATTTCTCCCGGCAATCTTAATTCCAAATTTTGATTCATCTAGCCCTGCCTTTCTCATGATGTGCTTTGCATATAAGTTAAATAGGCAGGGCAACAGTATACAGCCTTACCAGACTCCTTTCCCAATTTTGAACCAATCAGTGGTTCCGTATCCAGTTCTCACTGTTGCTTCTTGATGTGCATATAGGTTTCTCAAGAGACAAATAAGATGGTCTGGTACTCCCATGTCTTTAAGAATTTGCCACAATTTGTTGTGATCCACACAATCAAAGGCTTTAGCATGGTCAATGAAGCAGAAGTAGATGTTTTTCAGGAACTCCCTAGCTTTCTCCATGATCCAGCATATGTTGGCAATTTGATCTCTAGTTCCTCTGCCTCTTCGAAATCCTGCCTGTACTTCTGGTAGTTCTCGATTCACATACTTCTGGAGTCTAGCTTGTAGAATTTTAAGCATAACTTTACTAGCATGTGAAATGAGTGCAATTGTGCGATAGTTTGAACATTCTTTGGCATTGCCTTTCTTTGGAATTGGAATGTAAACTGAACTTTTCCAATCCTGTGGCCACTGTTGAGTTTTCCAAATTTGCTGGCAAACTGAGTGTAGCACTTTTACTGCATCTCTTAAGATTTTGAATAGCTCAGCTGGAATACTGTCAACTCCACTAGCTTTGTTGTTGCTTAGCTTTCCTAAGGCCCATTTCACTTCACATCCTGGGATGTCTGGCTCGAGGTCAGTGACCACCCCATCATGGTTATCAGAGACGTTAAGCTCGTTCTTGTATAGTTCTTCTGTGTAGTTTTGCCACCTCTTCTTAATCGCTTCTGCCTCTGATAGGTCCCTGCCATTTTGGTCCTTTATCATGTCCATCTTTGCCTGAAACGTTCCCTTCATCTCTCCAATTTTCTTGAAGAGATCTCTGGTCCTCCCTATTCTATTATTTTCTTCTATTTCTTTGCATTGTTCATTTAAGAAGGCATTCTTATCTCTTCTAGCTATTCTCTGGAATTCTGCATTCAATTGGGCATATCTTTCTCTTTCTCCCTTGCCTTTCGCTTCCCTTCTTTCCTCAGCTATTGTTCTGAACCAGCCCTCTTCTCGCACCCCTAATCAAAAGAAGAGACTGGAAAGCGTCCAAGACCAAAAGGCTTCTGCCAAGTTTTAATTACACTGTTACAAAAATACAAGAGCTTGACTTCTCAAACGGAAAAGAGTTGCTTTCAGCAACCAGCCCCTCCCCAAACACTCCTTTTATAGAGAGCTCAGGGCGTGGTCTCCCTGTGCCTCCTCCCGAGGAGTCCCATAGCCTTTCTTTGTTTGTCCCTGCTCGTCTGCCTCCTGCGTCGGGCGTCCTTGAACAGGGCCAGCTGTGGGTCATCATCCTCCGCACTCTCGGGCTCACACAGCTGAGCAGAGGTTCCCGGCTGAGGACTCTGCAAAGTCTCCAAATCATCATCAGCCGGTTCGTTTCCCTCCTCCCCCACATCTGAGTCCTCCGATACATCGGACCCGGCTGTCGGACCCACAGGCTGGCCCTGAGTCACAACACTATCCCGCACCGCAGGGCCCTTCCCCCGGGTCTGCCGATCCGGATGCGGTCGGGATGGGAACTGTTCGTGAAAAGCAGTCACCAACGCAGGGGCATGAACGGCGGTCGCGTCTTCCCATGTGAAGTCCTCCGGCCCGTACCCTTTCCACTCGATCAGGTACTGGAAGCGACCTTTCAGCCAGCGGGAATCCCTGATGCTGGCGACCTCGTACTCGGGGGTGCTGTCGCCATCACGAGGTCCTGATGGGGGAGGTTCCGCTTGGCGAAGTGGACAAGCCGGTTGTTCGGGGACCAACAAGGACCGATGGAAGACGGGGTGCACGCGCAGGGAACGTGGCAGAGTTAAACGATAGGCGACCGGGTTGATGACGGCCTCGACTGGGTACGGTCCAAGGTAACGGTGGTCCAACTTCCTCGCCGGCCGAGTGGATGGTAGGTTCCTGGTGGACAGCCAGACCCGATCCCCCACCGATAGTGGAGGCGTATCCCTTCTCGACCGATCGGCGAACCTCTTGTAGTCGGCCTTGGCCTTCTCCAGCTGCCGTCGCACCAACCGATGGATCGCCTGTAACTCCGCCATGAATTCGTTCGCTGCCGGCTCCGGTGAGTCCACGGGAGAAAGGGGGAAAAACCGGGGGTGATAACCCACATTGGCCAAGAACGGTGTCATCTGCGTGGAGGTGTGCTGCGAGTTGTTAAAGGCAAACTCGGCTATGGCCAAATAGTCCACCCAATTGTCCTGCTGCAGGTTAACGTAGCAGCGCAGATACTGCTCCAAAATGCCGATGACCTTCTCGGTACCCCCGTCGGTCTGAGGATGATGCGCGGACGAGAGGCAAACCTTAATGTCCAACGCCCGCATCAACTCCTGCCAGAAGCGGGCTGTAAACTGGGCCCCCCTATCGGAGACGACTCTATCGGGAAGGCCGTGCAGCCGGAACACCTGTTGGATGAACATGCGACTAGTGGCGCGAGCTGACGGTAAGCCGCGACAGGGGATGAAGTGCGCCATCTTGGTCAACATGTCCACCACCACAAACACTGTCGTGAAGCCGGAGGATGGGGGTAGATCCGTCAGAAAGTCCATGGACACAGCCCCCCAGGGTCTCTTGGGCGTTGGCAAAGGCTGCAGTAAACCAGGCGGGGCCCCTGTCGCTGACTTGGCCTGCCTGCATGGGACGCAGGAGGTGACATAAGACTGGACATCGTGTCGGACTCGGGGCCACCAGAATGTACGGGAGACCAGGTTCAGAGTCTTGAACAGGCCAAAATGCCCCGCAGCCGGGTTATCATGACATTGGCTGAGGACGAGTCCCCTGAGTGGCCCTCCTGGAACATAGAGCCGGTCACGATAATACAGGAGTCCATCCGTGACCGACCAAGGCGAATCTGGCCCCACCTCTTCCTTCCGCTGAGCCACCCACGCCTCCTGCTGCTGCGCCTCCCGGATCCGAGCCTGTATATCCACCGGCTCCCGCACCGCAGCAAAAGACTCGACGGGGATCACGGTCCTGGGCGGAAGCTTGTCTTCCACTCGGGTGTACTCGGGCTTCCTGGACAGAGCATCCGCTCTCTGGTTGTGCCCGCTTGGTATGTACCGCACCCGGAAGTCAAACCTCGCAAAGAAGAGGGACCACCGGATCTGGCGTTGGTTCAAATTCCGAGCGGTCTGCAGGCTTTCCAGATTCTTGTGGTCCGTCCGGACCTCGATTTGATGCCGCGCCCCCTCCAGATGATGCCTCCAAGCCTCGAACGCCGCCTTGATGGCCAGCAGCTCCTTCTCCCAGATGGTATAGTTGCGCTCCGAGGGATTCAATTTCCGAGAGTGATACGCGCAAGGGAAAAGGGTACCGTTGGGCGTCGCTGCCTGGAGTAACACGGCCCCAATGGCAATGTCGGAGGCGTCCGCCTCCACGACAAACGGCCGTTGCGGGTCAGGATGCTTCAAGATGGGCTCCTTCATGAAGGCGTCCTTCAAAGCTTGGAACGCCTGTTGTTCGGGGGCGTTCCACTGGAACCGAGTCTTCTTCTGCAGGAGCCGGGTGAGGGGGGCTGTCAAGGCAGCAAAGCCAGGGATGAATGTCCGATAGTAGTTGGCAAATCCAAGAAGTCGCTGAATATCCTTCACGCGACGCGGGGGTTGCCAACTCTGCAACGACTCAACTTTACTCGGTTCCATGGCGATGCCCTCAGGAGAAATGCGGTGACCCAAGAAATCAATGGTCACCTGGTAGAACTGGCACTTCTCCAACTTGGCAAACAGCCGATGTTTCCGGAGGCGCTGCAGGACCTGACGGAGATGCTGATGATGCGCTTCACGCGACGGGGAGTAAATCAGGATGTCGTCCAGGTAAATCACAACAAACTGGTCCAACAGATCCCGAAAGATGTCATTCATAAAATGCTGAAACACAGCGGGGGCGTTGGTCAGGCCAAACGGCATCACCGTGTACTCGAAATGTCCATAGCGAGTACCAAACGCCGTCTTCCACTCATCACCCGGCCGAACCCTGACGAGGTTGTAAGCTCCACGCAGGTCCAGTTTCGTGAAGATCTTAGCCTCCCGGAGTCGGTCCAAGAGCTCGGGGATGAGGGGCAGCGGGTAGCGGTTACGCACCGTGATAGCGTTGAGTTTCCGGTAGTCACAGCAAAGCCGTAACTCGCCCGACTTCTTTTTGACGAAGAGCACGGGCGCAGACACTGGCGAGGACGAGGGCCGGATGAAACCACGAGCCAAGTTCTTCGTCAGGAAGTCCCGCAATGCAGCCAACTCGGGCTCCGACATGGAGTACAAACGCCCCACTGGGAGAGGCGCATCAGGGACTAGGTCAATGGAGCAGTCGTAGGGCCTGTGCGGGGGTAATTGGTCCGCCTCTGACTCGCTGAACACGTCAGCAAAGTCGGACAGTTCGGGAGGCAAGGAAACCCCTGGGGAACCCTCCACCTGGCCGGCACAGATATGGCGGGTGTGGTCCACGCACTGCAAACTTGGGAAGGTGACCAAGTTCTGAGACCAATAGATCTGTGGATCATGCGCCCGGAGCCACGCCAGTCCCAAGACCACGGGGAAGTGCAGATCCGAAGTGACGTAGAACTGAATGGCCTCCACATGGGTACTGATGGCCATACACACGGGTTGCGTGGCGGCCGTGATAGGCCCGGACAGGAGCACTCAACCATCGATGGTCTCCACAAGCATGGGCGGATCCACTGGACACTGGGGAACAGCCCATTTGGCCACAAAGGCCGAATCCATAAAGTTAGTGGTAGCCCCAGAGTCAATTAAGGCATGGACCGGAATCCCCTCTGGCTTGCCAGGAAGGATCAGACGTGCCTCCAAAATCAAATGCCGTGGAGGTTCACAGGCACCGTCGGAACAACGTCGCTCGGTGTGGATGTTGTGGGTCGCCCGATCTTTCACACCGTCTAGATCGGGCTCGGGCCGTTTCCCGATAGCAAAGCAGGGGACTTTCTCGGGGCAGGCTTGGTCACTGACGCCCGCTGACGCTTCTTCGGGCAAGAAGCAGCCAAATGTCCAGGGTCCCCACAGTAAAAACACAACCCCTCCGATCGTCGTCTGTCCATTTCCGTCACCGATAGACGGGACCTGGCGGCACCCAGCTCCATTGGCTCCTCCCTCTGGACTGGGGGCTCACGCACAACAGGGGCGGCAGGGGTCTGTGGGGTGGCACGGCGACTCTTACGCTGCTGCAGCCGGGCATCGATCCGCAGACAAAGATGGATCAGCCCATTCAGGTCTGAGGGAATGTCCACGCGGGCCAGCTCATCCAACATCTCCTCTGACAAGCCATCCTGAAAGGCATCCACGAGCGCAGCCTCATTCCAGGCGGAATCCTGGCTAAGCAGCCGGAAATCGCTGATATAGGCCTGTAGAGGGCGCTGACCCTGCCTCAAAGCTTTCAGGCGTCGGGTGGCCGTCTGCGCCTTAATTGGGTCCTCGTACATGAGGCGCATATGGTCACAAAACCCCCCAAAGTTATCCAACAAAGGGCTAGGCTGTGCCAACAGAGGCGTGCCCCAACGAGCTGCATCTCCCGACAGAAGGCTCAACACGAATCCCACCTTATCTCGGTCAGTGGGGAAATCAGCTGCTCTCACGCTGATATAAAGCTGGCATTGTCCCAGGAAGGCAGGAAACAGTTCTGGATTACCAGCAAACTTATCCGGCATAGCTATCTGACATTTCCTCCTGGGTGGGGGGGCAGCATGTACCTGAGCCTGCAGTTGTGCCACCTGAGTGGCCAGCAAGGTGAGTTGCTGGTTGAGCTGGGCATTCTCGGCAAGAAGCTGCTCCATCGTAGTATTAAGGGGTGGGTGGCTGAAAGCAAACTGTTCTGAACCAGCCCTCTTCTCGCACCCCTAATCAAAAGAAGAGACTGGAAAGCGTCCAAGACCAAAAGGCTTCTGCCAAGTTTTAATTACACTGTTACAAAAATACAAGAGCTTGACTTCTCAAACAGAAAAGAGTTGCTTTCAGCAACCAGCCCCTCCCCAAACACTCCTTTTATAGAGAGCTCAGGGCGTGGTCTCCCTGTGCCTCCTCCCGAGGAGTCCCATAGCCTTTCTTTGTTTGTCCCTGCTCGTCTGCCTCCTGCGTCGGGCGTCCTTGAACAGGGCCAGCTGTGGGTCATCATCCTCCGCACTCTCGGGCTCACACAGCTGAGCAGAGGTTCCCGGCTGAGGACTCTGCAAAGTCTCCAAATCATCATCAGCCGGTTCGTTTCCCTCCTCCCCCACATCTGAGTCCTCCGATACATCGGACCCGGCTGTCGGACCCACAGGCTGGCCCTGAGTCACAACAGCTATTTGCAAAGCTTCCTCAGACAGCCATTTTGCTTTCTTGCATTTCTTTTTCTTTGGGATGGTTTTAGTTGCTACCTCTTGTAATCCAGGTGGTCAGTGACTGGCCAAATTCTAACATCACAGCATCCCATAATCAGCTGAACACCATTTGCGTTCTTCACAGCTAGCTTCTGAAAAGCAGAGTCCATTTGGGAAGTTGGCAGGAAGTCGCAAATGGTGGCCATGTGATGTCCTTCCTTAAAAATAGCACAGGCTTCTCTTAACAACAACACCACCTGGAAGTGCTGGAATTACCATTGCTAAGCAGTGCAGACATTTGATGTCACTGCTTATGACAGCATCATTTAGTGATAGAAGTTCTGGTGCTAATTGCCATCCTTGAGTGAGGACTACCTATAGTCCTTTATCATTGTTCCTCTAGTACTGCTTTTAGAGTAGCATCTAAAAATTGCATAGTTATGAGCCTGCCTTACAAATTTTACTTTGAAGACCAACAAAGAGGCAATATTTGTCAGCAGAAAAAGGCCAGATAGGTTAACATGGACATAATATTCTACTTCATTTGGTTGCCCTTTGGAGTGTCTCTTTCCTTCATTAACAAATCTACTAACGTCAGCAGAAGATATTTTCCAGAGTTCAGCTAAAGGGAAAGATTTTTTTTAAAAAAAGAATTATACACTTTTGTGTTTTCTCATCAACATTCTTTTATTTTTCAACTATTTTTCCCTTGGTTTTGTGGATAGTGGATGTGTAACATCAGCATCCAAGTCTTTTCCTACATAGTATAACGAATGGCTGAATTGTGTTTTCTGTGTTTCTCATGAAATAGCTAAGTCTGTAAAATTTCTTTCTCCATTCAACAGTTTTAAGAATGCTTCCTGATGGCAGATTTGTGGCGACATCTATGACAATGTGGGCCTTTCCATCCTTGATTAATACTTCTGACTAAGAAAACGAGCAAGAAGAATAATTGCAAATAGGGGTTAGAAATGCAACATAATATTTGTCCTGCTACCTATAACATTTAATGATGGGGCAGAGCAATTCTATAACAAAAGCCTCCCTGAAAATTTGCATGGTATATTTCTTCAAGTCAAATTGAATTTGGATTACATTAGTTTTAGTTATTTTTATTTTAGAAGTCTATAAAGTCACTCAATTTATAATGACTCCAAGCAGTATACAGTAAAAACAATCACACAATACCTTGATTCTCCACCAATCTTAAAGTCATTAAAGGGTCCAAATATATTTTTTACTTAAGCATTATATAACCTGCACATGCTTAATGGATGTTCACATCAAGCAATTATTCCACAGTGCCCAGATCTGATTATTAGGAGTTGGCATTATATAGAGAAGGGGTGTCAAACTTGCCGGCTTGCGGGCCGGTTTCATCATACCGTAGCCGCACCCACCCCATTGCCGGCAATGCAAAAAGAGTCGCGATGCGTCGTGACACATCACATGATGTGGCGAGTTTGACACCCGTGATATAGAGAATAAAGTGCTCTTGAGGACAGAGGCTGCTACCAAGGCAATGTCAGTCGTCACCCAGTCTGATCCTTTACAGAAGAAAAACCCTCGACTCCACTTGGTTGAAGTGAAAGGTACTTTTACTAAGAGATGTTGGCTGCAGTAAAGTCAGGCGGAATCAGAGTTTCCCAAGCATCAATGCAAAACTATTTCATTCATTCCTGTCCCTTCCCCCATAACCAGTCTAAATCCAGCCAATGTGATGCTGCTGAGATGTTTTGGGAATGCTGAGATGTTTGGGCTGGTGAATTTCCACATTTGGGGCAAATGGCCTTGAAGACGCCTGGCATGAACCTGTCCTACGTTGCTCTGCTCTTCTTCAGCTGTCATTCCCCCGCCTGAATTCCCACACAACATGCATACAGGTTTCCCGTGATCCTGACATCATTTCTAATCTTGTTTTAGAATTTGTGAGTTATATTCCATCTTGTCCACTTGCATAGGTGTACAGGAAATAATTAATCAGCATATGGAATACTGATTTGCTTCCTCCAACTGTTTTAGCACACTGTGAGCAGTAGTAGCAGTGCTTTTGCAGGATTTCAAAAATCAGTAAAATCGAAGTTTGGAGGACCCTGACACAGAGAGACAGCCATTTCGCAACATAGGAACGACCCTACAAAGGCAAATTCTGTGTCACCTCCTATTAATGAGGCATATGTATGGAGTTACTCTGTTGATATTGCATTCAAATAATATATTGAATGACATTTGACAAGGTTCCTTGCTAAAGATTTTTGAATATACTCATGGAAAAGAGAACTTGTCCTTATCTATGTCTTGTCCTTACAAATAGAGAGCAACAAATACAAATAAACGGACAACTTTCTCAACAGAGCAAGAATAATCCTCAAAGATTTATTTGGGGATAATTCACCAATATCTTATAAAGCTTTCATTCCGCAATGAATCTATCAAAAGAAGCATTTCAGGAATAAGTAGTACAAACAAGTTTATATTTATAAAATATTAGTTCATAAGCTTCACAGCTATACGTGACTTGGGTCAATAAGTTTGTGGGTTGTTTATTTCACCCACCTTGGACAAAGTCCTAATGTAATTTTCTGGGTAATGTTGGAGCATTTAATGGTCAACTATTCAGATTTCATGGTCGAATGATTGTTTCAGATAATAAACTGCAGCAATCTATCAGTTGTTTGTCCTTGGTTGGCATAAAATTGGATTTTTTCCCATGCATCCCTTTATCCTTAGGACTCATTTACTGAGCATCTTATTGGTTCATAAAAGCTTCATTGTTTTAAAATTATTATAATTCCCATGCTTTCCTTCAGAAATTTCCAGTGCAATATGGAATATAGGCAAGTGCAAATGGATTTCATATAGATACAGTTAGCCATGAATCAGTATTAACTCTAGATAGCAACCAGTTTTGTGACTCAAATTATTTTTGAAGGTTTTAAAAAAATTAAGTAGGGAGAATTCACACGAGTGGCTTTGGTTTTTGTTTTATTCACAACCAGTGTCAACCCACACTATTCTTGCTTTCTGCCAAGTTTCTTCTTTGGTTAATTTTGTTAATTAAATTGATTCATTTTTCCCCTGGCCCTATCCTCTTTGATTCCAAAGAACTGTTTGTGAACTTTGGGTTTACTTTAGTTCAGTATGGTTGTTTAATGTTCTTTCATAAGATCCTCATTAGCTCAAAACGTAATTCCTCTGTTGTTTTTCTAAAACTTTCCTCATCTTTTCTGTCCCTTTCCAATTTTATCTTGTATGGTGTTTTATCTCTTTTCAGCTCATATAATAAAATTTCACGTAACTGACAATGCTTACTTTTTCACATTTCCCCCCCCCTAAAATTTGTCTTTTGGTTTTTAAAAGCAAACCCTCTCATTTTGATCTGACTTCTCCAATTGTTAATTTTTGGGCCAAGTTTTATCTTAGATCCAAAGTCTACCAAAGATCTAAGTACACACACAGCTTGGGGGAGAATCTGAAGCAAATGGTCAAATCGGAAGGGAATCTAGAGCTGGGTGTGTGTGTATGTGGAAAACAAGGGCCACAGACCTCACCTCTGAATCCTTTCACAGCAGGATTCAGCCACAAATAAGTCCTTTCTATTATGCTTTATTCTCCCAACTGAGCCACTCTGTATTCTTGCCAACTGGCCAGGGGCAGAGGGCAACACACAATATAGCCAGTCAGCCAGCCCTCCATCCCAAATATTGTTCTCCTTTTTTCAGTGGGGAAGAAATGTAACCAGGCAAGCTGTTCCTCACAATGATTGTGGAGCAAGATACAGCCCACAGCCATAGCTAAAAGAAGGTGTAAGGAAACCCCCAGAAAAAATGTTTCATATGGGCCTTCAGCTGCAGGAGAGAACAATCCTCACAGCACTTCCTTCAGAGCAGGAGTTGAGATAAGCTGGTTAAGCTGATATTAACCAGCTCAGCTTCCCAGGTCTACTGTGTTGTGAGAACACAGATATTTGATGCTGGTTTCAAACTAATATAGATATCCTTTGTTTATGAGGGGGATCCTATCAACTAAAACGTACCTTCTTAGAGAGTTACCTTCTGTCATCATGGCACAGATAATGTTTCACTGGCATTTACTCATTTATCTGTTTTAAAGATTTATAGGCTGTTTTAAAGGCAACTTGCAGAGTCAGAGTCAAATTTAAAATGTACATACAGACCAAAAGAAGTCTCCAGATATTCTGAACTACAATTGCTAATAGCCTTAAGTGGAATGAATAATGCTGAGGAATGCTGGGAATTGTAGTTACTCATTTAGGGCCTTATTTCCTCAGCCTGAGGAAAGCTGCAGTGTTTGAAGATTTGAAAATAACTTGTGAAAAAGCTATTTTTTTCATTGATAAATGAACAGAATGTAGAGATTACCAGATTACCCTCTAGGATTCCCTATCTTTTGTGCTTGTTTTCATAACATTTAAGATGACACAGATAAGGACTGTCTTAGTAGGCTCTCAGATCATAGAGACATAAGACTTTCTTTACTCATCCTTCATACTACTAAATAACAAAGCAACTTCTTTCTTTACAATTGGTTTCTTTTCTACAGTTCACTTTATCCCCCTTGATGAAGGAATTGCCATGCTATCGCTGACTCACATCTTTGAAATTCGTTTTCACATATGGATGCCCAATATACCTGGGACAAGCTGTCATCCCTCAAAAGTTCCCATTAAAAAATTCAGAGTGAGGCTTGGATTTTCCGAGCGGCCCCAAAGGCTGCCAAGGCCTTCTGAACAAGCTTCAGCCTTCTGGTTGCCTTGGCTCAGTCCTGCTCCCTGCATTCTCTTTTCAGCACAGTAAAAGACTTGTGTGGGTCTTGCAAATAATGGGGTATTTTTCTTACAGCCCCACAGAAGCTTTCAGCATCTTCCAACAACTAGTGCCTTTCTTTCTTATGCAACAGGGAGCCCTCACTATGTTCTGCATCTCCATTTCTGATCCTTTTGCTTTTCAGAACAGGAGGACAACTTATGATAGATCAATCTGGTATAGGGTTTCCTGCCTGAGCAGGGGGTTGGACTAGATGACCTCTGTTGTGTACATAGTTATGGGAGTGGTTTCCCTTCGGCGGGAAAACCTAGTGCAATCATTGGCTGTTACTTCCCGGCGGGAGATTCTGAGCTGGGGATTGGTTATGTTTGAATGGAACCTAGTATATAAGGTAGGGTTCAACGGCTGTTAGCCAGTTGACCCATGTGAGTTCGAATAAACGTTCCTTGTTAGACATCGCTGTCTCCGCTCGTCATTCCGGACATAACAGTGGCGACGAAGGTGGGATCTGACGGCAGAACAGCGAAAGAACCGCGGAAGGCCGACAGAGCGAAAAGCGGGAAATTTGAACCACAGTCAACCGAGCAGCAAGCGAACTGAGCCTACAGAATGGCACAAGTCGGGTCCCTAAAGGAGTTTGACCCCAACTACCCTGAAGACTGGGAAGAATATGTCGGTCAAGTCGAGGGGTACATGCTGGTCAACGGGATCACGGAGGACAGGAAGAAGGCGGCGGCTCTCCTAACCATCAGCGGCACTCCAGTTTACCGGGTGGCCGTCAGCCTGTGCCAACCCCTGCCGGTCTCCAGTGTATTGTACGCCGACCTACTGGCTAAGCTAAGGGTCCATTTCACCCCTAAACGGTCGGAACTGTTCTGGCGGAGGATATTTGAGAAGCTGAACCAACGACCAGGCGAATCCATACAACAATTTGTGGCGGCAGTCCGAGAAGCAGCCCTGCGCTGTAAATTTGACAACCTCGAGATTCGCATCAGGGACCGAGTGGTTTTGGGGCTGCGAGACGAACACTTGCAAAACCGAATTATCTCTAAGCCCACAGGCAACCTCCAAGAAGTCTTAGACGAGCTACTCACGTACGAGTCTACAGGCAGACGCGACCCCCCCTACAACAGCATGGCTGCCTCAGCCGAAGTAAACCTTGAGAGCCATGTGGACGGTGGGGAGGTGGACTACCAGTGGGAAGCCGAAATTGCCAAAGTAGCCCGAAGGTTCGGAAAGATGGCGCCGAGACCACCACGCGCCGAAGGACCCGACCAGAGCAGAAGACAGCAACCCACTGCGTTCCAACGACCCCAGAGGGACAACACAACCAGACCTTGCGACCCAGAGACGCGGTGCTGAAGCTGCGGCGGAAATCACCAACGATCGACGTGCAGATTCAGAAACGCCAAATGCCGAGGGTGCGGGAAAACGGGCCACATCCAGGCCATCTGCCGAAGCCGACCGCGTGACAACCGCCTCCACGAGCTCGACGCTTGGGCCTCAGGTGAGGTAACCCCCGAACGGAGTGGCGGAGAGATCCCTAGGCCTAAGGCACGCACTTCCAACCCGGGGGCTGGAGTGGGGGTCAACCACGTGGGAATCCCTAGACTAAAACACACCCCTAGAATTAACCACATTTTGAGGCCTAAATTAAGAATTGAAGTCCAACTGCAAGGCATTCCTTGCAAGATGGAAGTGGACTCCGGGGCCTCAGTATCTATAATTTTAAGGGACACCCTTAGGTACATAGAAAACAGAAGTGGCCAGAGAATTCCCCTTAAACCCACTAAATTACAATTAGCCGACTTCCAGAAATCACCTATAGAATTAGTGGGAGAGGCTACCATTAAGGTTAAATACAAAGGGTTTAGCGGATTATTAACTGTTCTAGTCACTGAGGGCCAGAGAACTAGCCTTGTAGGCCTTAATTGGTTCTCGGCCCTGGGCATCTGGGTGGGGGGAATTAACACCATTCAGAGTAAAACCCTAAAATCTGTCTGCGATAACTTCGCAGACGTATTCGACGGGTCGTTAGGGAGGTACAAGGGACCCCCCATTAACTTTAATTTAGACCCCGCAGTCAGGCCCATTAGGCTTAAGGCCCGGAGGGTGCCTTTCGCCCTTAAACAGAAAATCAAGGCCGAACTAGATAAGCTAGTAGGCCAGGGCGTGTTAGAACCTGTAGAAGGGGGCCTGTGGGAGACACCGATCGTCACACCCCTGAAACCAAACGGGGATGTGAGGATCTGTGCCGACTATAAGGCCACCCTGAACCTCGCCATGAAAAAACATGCTTACCCGGTCCCAACGGTGAAGCAGGTCCTCGCGACGATCCAGGACGGCGCCATTTTCGCCAAGCTCGACTTGGCGCAGGCGTATTTGCAACTTACTGTGTCTAAGGAAGCCGCCGAGGCTCAAACGATAGTTACGCACAAGGGGGCGTTTCGTGTTCACAGACTTCAGTTCAGGATAGCTGCAGCTCCAGGCATCTTCCAGGAGGTGATGGAGAGGACCTTGAAGGGCATTCCAGGTGTATGCCCTTACTTCAACGATGTCCTCATCGCTGGAAAAACTGAGGACATCCTAGCTGAGAGGCTAGAACAGGTATTGGGGAAGTTTAGGGAGGCAGGGTTGAAATTAAAAAAGGATAAGTCCTGCATAGGGGTAAAATCAACAGAATTCCTAGGGTTTAGAATTGATGCACTAGGCATCCACCCTACAGAGGGAAAAATTAGGGCAATAAAATTAGCTCCAGAACCCAAGAACAAGGCGGAATTACAAGCTTTCCTAGGCTTAATTAATTTTTATCACACATTCCTGCCTCACAAAGCAGCTATTGCTGAACCCCTCCATAGACTTTTAGACAGGAAGACCCCCTGGCAGTGGCCGAAAAAACACAGGACTAGTTTTCAAACACTAAAGGACATACTGTCCAGCAGTTCTACAGTCACTCACTTTATAGAAAACAAACCCATATTCTTAGCATGTGATGCTTCCCCTTATGGAGTGGGAGCAGTCATAAGCCACATGGATGAGCAGGGTCAACAGAGGCCTATAGCATATTATTCCAGGACCTTAACAAAGGCGGAACGGAATTATGCACAGATTGACAGGGAAGCATTGGCCATCGTGGCAGGCGTAAAAAAGTTCCACGATTACCTGTATGGTAGGGACTTTACCATTTACACTGACCATAAACCCCTGCTAGGGTTATTCACTACCGATAGACAGACACCACAAATAATGTCACCCAGGATGCTCAGATGGTCAATTTTCCTTTCTGCATACACATTCTCAATTAAACACAGGCCGGGCAAGGAGATGGGGCACGCTGATGCCCTCAGCAGGTTAACTCTAGAGGATACTGGTACAGACCCCGCACCTGTGGGACAAATCATGTCCCTACAAGAACTCTCTGAATGCCCTCTGACTGCCAGGGACATTGCAGCAGCTACCAGAAAAGACCCCATACTCAGCAGAATAGCAGTGTGGGTACAAGGAGGGTGGCCTAGCAAAAACCCTGACCCTAAGTTCACGCTGTATGTTAGAAGGAAGGACGAATTGTCATCACACTTAGGATGCATCTTGTGGGGAAACAGGGTTGTTATACCAGAGAGTCATAGAAACACAGTGATTGGGGAATTACACGAAGGGCACCCCGGAATTGTGCTCATGAAGGCCCTAGCTAGAAGCCACGTATGGTGGCCAGGGTTAGACACAGCCACAGAGGACAAAGTAGCTGGGTGCTACCAGTGTCAGCGATCTACACCAGAGTAAGCACACACAACGGTACACAAATGGGAAGAGGCCAGGAACCCGTGGTCTAGGATCCATATTGACTTCGCTGGCCCATTCCAGGGCCTCACATTCCTAGTAGTAGTGGATAGCTACTCCCGGTGGTTGGAGGTCATGCCTGTTAAGTCCATGACGTCAGCCAAAACCATACAGGTCTTACGGGGACTCTTTGCCACTCATGGGTTACCTGACGTAATTGTTTCTGACAACGGGCCCCAATTCACATTTAATGAATTTCAGGACTTCCTCAAGGCCAACTGGATTAGGCACGCGACATCAGCACCCTTCCACCCCTCCTCCAACGGCTTGGCAGAACGGAATGTCAGAACAACCAAGGACGCCCTCAGACGAATCATCCACGGCGACTGGCATCAGAGACTGGCTCAGTTCCTGTTGGCCCAACACACTACACCGTGCACGGCCACAGGGAAGAGCCCTGCTGAAATGAGGTGGGGCAGGCGATTGATAACAAAATTGGACAGATTACACCCTGACAGACTACCTGCAGAACACGACCCGGTTACCCCAACCAGGTCTCTGAACATTGGGGACATGGTGTGGGCTAGAAATTATGGACAAGGGGACAAATGGGCACAAGGGGTCGTGATTGACAAAACCGGACCCTTATCTTATTTAATTGAGGGGGAAGGGAATCAGCTGATTAGGAGACACATCGATCAGTTAAGGAAAAGGGCCCCTGAATGTGTACAAGCCAACAAAGACAGGGAAAACACTACAACTGACACTGCACTCTCCCCAGCCAAGGTTAACAAAGCACCAGGGGGTAAAGGGAGGAGAATACAATTCAGGTCAATAGAAGCAACCCCCCAGAACTGTAACGCAGGGACAGAAATAGTGCCCCCTGACAGCCCACCAGGGTCATCCAGTCAATCCAATGAACCCCAACAACAGCAACCACAACAACAGCTCAATAAGGAAACACCACCAGTGCCGTCCACACACACAACTGGGTCAGAGGAGGTAGTCAACGGCGGAACTGAAGGAACCCCAGCAGTTCGTATGGCCAGCAGATATCCAGTCAGGCAACATAAACCCCCTAGCTATCTGAAGGACTATGTCAAATAGTAAATTTCTTCTAGGGGGGAAGGGGTGTTGTGTACATAGTTATGGGAGTGGTTTCCCTTCGGCGGGAAAACCTAGTGCAATCATTGGCTGTTACTTCCCGGCGGGAGATTCTGAGCCGGGGATTGGTTATGTTTGAATGAAACCTAGTATATAAGGTAGGGTTCAACGGCTGTTAGCCAGTTGACCCATGTGAGTTCGAATAAACGTTCCTTGTTAGACATCGCTGTCTCCGCTCGTCATTCCGGACATAACAACCTCCAAGGTCCCTTCCAATTACTTCTTCTTCTTCTTCTTCTTCTTCTTCTTCTTCTTCTTCTTCTTATTATTATTATTATTATTATTATTATTATTATTATTATTATTATTATTATTATTATTATTTCCTAATTTTCTGCCCCCACCTCATTTATAGCAATACCAGTAGCATTTAGACTTACATACCATAGTGCCTTACAGGACTCTCTGTCAGCATTATTTTCATATTGCCCACAACAATCTGGGCCCTCATTTTACTGACCTTGGAAGGATGGAAGGCTGAGTCAACCTTGAGCTGGTCAGGATCAAACTCCAGGCTGTGGGAGGCTAAGGGCTCAAGATTTGGGATCCAATCCCCAGCAGCCCTGATGGAACAAGGTCAATTATCATTAATGTGATACTGGGAAGGCCAAGGATTTCCATCTCTTATCCCACATTATTCAAGCTTCTTCTCTCTGTTTCATTTCTTTACTCTAAGTAGCCTCTCATGGACTTACATGAAAGCATACAGTAAAGTGAGAAACGAAGTAATCTTAGAAAATTCACAAGTACCATGCGTACTATTAGCTGTGCAAAATAAATCCTACCTACTGTAGCTGGTAAACCAGAGGCTGTACGTTACATGACATTTGTGCTTGTGTTGATACTATTATTTTTTAAATAAAAGAGGCACCTAAGGGCAAACAATCTATTAACCATAAAATGAAAGGAGACACAAAAGCCTGCAGTCTTGGTATCTCAGTTTCATTCTCAGCCTTCCCTATGTCTTACACATGTGTGTACTAGAGATAAAAAACATCCACCCACAGCTCAAGAGATTAAGGCACAAGCTGCTTCAACAGCACTGAAGGTCTCTTTCCCCCCCCCACCCCCCAGTAATACAGTTGTCATGGTCAGGGCTAAAAGCCAGGTCTGATTCACGTATATGTTTTATAATGTTTCTATCTGCTACTCCCTTAAACATAGATACACATATGCTGTCTCTCACACAATTATATTTCTACACATATATATTTGTAATGCACAGCGTCCTTAATGCCAAAATAAGGCTTAAAACGTTTCCTAAATAAATATGCAAAGGAAGTGTGTGTGGGGGGGAAAGCAATTTGGAAGAATCATAGTGTGGGGACTGGAAGGTTAATTCTAATGTCCCCAGCTAGAAATGTCC
Organism: Vipera ursinii; assembly: GCF_947247035.1. NCBI lineage: Eukaryota > Metazoa > Chordata > Lepidosauria > Squamata > Viperidae > Vipera > Vipera ursinii. The sequence continues at coordinate 196,035,730 of NC_139512.1, forward strand.
CCTACTGCAATTAGAAATGAAACATACATACATGCTATGAGAGAACCATGTTCAAGTTTAATTGCTGTGATGAAAGAGAACTTGCTGTGATCCAGAGGGGTTCAGGAAGTGTTTTGTTTATTCCCTAACCTTCCATGCATGTTTACCTGGGAGGGAGTCCTAATGAACTCGGTGTGGCTCTCTTATAAACAGGTCAGTGTAACGTAACTTATTCAGAAGCCTTTATTTCTTAAGGGCATGGGATGAATCAGACAGGTGAAGTGAAACACAAGGCAGGCAATTCTAAATAGCTCACACTAGGAGTAATCAGAGGATCTCTTGTGGATTGCTCCAGGTGTTGGTCACAAGGAAACCAGCCAATAATCTTGTAAAGATTAAAGGAACTATACTATGCTCTGATCTCAGCTCTAGATTTCCCTGAATAAGACCACCTTGGAAAAAAAGAGATGTAGCGGAGTGGCTAAGTAGAAGCATAAACTCTATCTATGGCTTAATCTTTTTTCTAATTCTCAGAATCACTTCTCGTTATTGCGTCTTCCCATCCCACCTTGTTCTAAATCACGTAGAGACAAGTTACATAATCAATAATGCCGTACTGATTTGTTGTCAGGGCTGAAGTAAACTTCAACTGCGGGACTATCATTTTAACCTTCACCTTAGGCAGAAAAGTATCTCAGACCATTGGGAAGAAGCATAATTTAAATATTTTGCCTAGAAATAGTCTGCCAAGAAAAGACATCATGTGGGAGAGATTTGGGTTGGTCCCATAGTTAGAGTAAAAAATCTGGGCATCATGAGCAGCAGCAGAAGAAGGCACCATGATTATGTTCCTCATTGTTGCTATTTCAAATTCTTATCAGTTGGATTGATTCAGGGGCAAAAGGTTTTGGCCATATGCAGAAACAAAAACATTTTTTAAAAATTCTATAGCAGACATTTCAAACACAAGGCCCGGGGGCCGGATGCGGCCCGCGAAGTGGTTTCATGTGACCCGTGAAGCCATCCTGGAAACAGTGAGGGAACGGCTCCCACTGCCTTGGCCCTGGCCCAGAGACCCTCCTTCTGCCAGAGACCCTCAGATCTGTGCCACTCCTGCCCAGGCCCCCATAGGCACCCTTGATGCGAACGATGTAGAGCTGGCCATGCCCACCCAGTAGGCCACACGCACTTTAGCCACACTCACCCAGTAGGCCATACCCACCCCGGCCTCCTGAGGGCAACCGCAATGCTGATGCGGCCCTCAGTGAAATTGAGTTTGACACCCCTGTTCTATAGTGATGGATAAAGAATAAAACTAAGATGAATTTAACTTAGCTTTTGCAACCGGATTTTACATCCCTTTCAATCTCGGCTAAGTTTTCCGATTATCCCTCGTACTCAAACTTACCTGACCATATGCAGTGCAGAAAAGTTAAGGCATGGATAGTTAAAATAGATTTCTGGCTCTCAGAATTAACCGGTTAATCTCAGCAAAATAACCAGATAACATAAAACTGAAAGAAAATAGTATATTTATCCTGCCACTCATGTTATCCCTTATACATTAAATAAAGGTGCCAGCTTCACTTGAGAAGATCTGTGAAAATTATCAGTCAGCTAGGAAAGCAAAAATATTAATATTACAAAATCTTTTTAGAAAATATTAACAACTAGGGGAAAAAAACCACAAATCCGCTAAATTACCATGACCGGACATTGTGGCAGGATAATTGATTCAGCTTGAAATAACATGTTATTTAATTGATTCAGCTTTAACTAACAACATGTTTGTTTGAAAAAGTCATGTAGATTAGTTTGACATTGCTCCCGCCTTCATGCTGCCGTGCCTGAATATCACTGTACTGTTGACATTGCACTATGTTCATGCCACATGGCCAAGAGAAGGCTGTGTTTTTTGCTTTTTCTTCCTAAAATAGACTATTTTAAAAAGTTATTCCTTCTGAATGCAATATATTACTTCTAGAATCCAGTGGAAGATTAGTATGTTCTTTTTTATATTAGAAAGTGATAATGGAATCAAAGCATTCATCCCGAAACACTTCAGACGTACTTCTAATTCACACTGGAAGCATAAGAGTACACATAAATAAGACATTTGAAATGGGGGTATCTGTGTGCAAAGGTTACAGATGCCTAGGTTACCCATGGAATCAGGAAATTTATGCAATCAGTTCCTAACCATGTGGAGAACCTATAGTATATATACTGTTATGAATGTAAGCTATACTTTCAAGTGGTTGAATGCACATTGATTGACAGTAGAACAAATGGAATAACTGTGACGCTGGAAGTACAGTAGCTCCAGAAGGTGCAATTCTGCTGTCCTACATACTAGACTCACAGAGGGAATATTAAGGAGGAAAAAAGTGCTTCCCACAATGGCTATGAGAGGACATGAATGCTATAGCACTTTTTCCTGTTCTATAGCAGCATACATTTCTACTCATTATAAGTTCAAAAATAAAAAGGGATTCCACTATTTACAATATTCCAGTAAAAAAAACATGTCTGTTCCTTTATTTTCAGGTTATTGATCCACAAATGATTTTTTTTAAAAAAGGAAGCCAAATGCAAGAAACAAGGAAAAAGAAAAAAAAGAAAAAAAAAGCTTTTAAAAGAATCAAAACACACAGGGCTTTTTTTTTTTGCTGCTAGGTTTTGTTGGGGGATTTTGTCAAACCACTTTTTGAAATTCCAAGTACCGTAACATTGTCTATCAGATCACTGTTTATATGCAAGTTAAGAGTCAAAGAATTTTTAAAAGTTAATCTTATAGAAATCACGTTGATTCTTTTCAGAAAAACAATAGGTTTGATAATTTATTTTTTTTCATAATATGAGGAAAGTGTTTTAATTTCAGCAGTTCACAAACACTGGACTGATTTAGATGTGGACACTATAACAATTCCACCTTATAGCAGGTATTTGTATCAATACCTGTTTTATCTTATACCAGTGTCAGAAACAGAAGTAGTCTAAACTGAGCTGGGAGATGATGATGGCATGTGGACTGCTGCTTGGAGAGGAGGTAGTTTATTTTCAAGAGCACAGTACAGAAACCAAATTTTGAAAGGTAGTCTACAAAATCGGAGTATCGAGGTTGAAGGGTTTTATAGGGAAAATGTGTATGTCAACATGTGTCTTATTTAACTGTTTATTCTGGCGGACATGTGGTTCTCCTGGGAGACATTTTTTAATTAATTTATTAGGCATGTAGATTTTCTCTTTGATGTACATGATTTTGAGTGCTCTGCCTGTGTACTTAAGGAAGTCAATATTCCCAAGAATTTCCTGTTTGTTTATTCTTTACTTGATTTAATCAACTGTAGCCTCGCCCATAGATGACAGCCCATGGCTGTCATCTATGAGCTAGGCTTAGCCTCACAAACTCTGTATTTGTAACATGGTCTCGTTTTCATAACACTGTTTTCTCTGGTTACCAACAGGTCAAGTTAGTGATAAAAGGGAACGTGTGAACAGTTTTATTTTCAAGTTAAATGCTTCTAATTAAAATATTTTCTGACACCAGTTTATACCAGTTTTGGAATTGGCAATAAGAGTAAAATACTTTCCAGTGTGTCTTCCCACATTGTACTGTCATGATTGTCTGTTCTAGAAAGAGTCCGTGAAACTAGTAGGAAATCTTGTATACATCCTTAAATAATATTCACACAGCTCATTTTGAGAAATACCAGCCTTGCTTTTCATAAAGTTCATGGAGAAAATCTATTTATGTGGTTGCTAGGAGTTGAAAACAACTTGATGGCACATAATCTATGTCATAAAGTGTGAGAAACCACACAGAATCACAATCCATAGAATCCACAGAATTCATGTCTGGCAGAACCCATGATCCTCTAAAAGTGGTCTTCCCTGACATTTGGTGGTAGGAGGCTTCATACGGGGTACGGTTTTGATGCATTCTGGTGCTAGTTTCATGTTCCCAGTCCAATAACGTATCTTGAATAGATTACTTCTTGTTGTAGATACTGGAATTTGGTAGGTGAAAGTTAGGTCCTCTTTTTCCCCAGGAGGGAAAATCAATGATAGGTGCCAATTTGATCGGTAGTTTTTGTTAGTGAAGCTACCAATAAATGAGATGAAAGTTGAGGCACAAGGTAATGAAGATGAGTCAGTTTTTAAAATGTGGGAGACAATTGGAGTCCAGGTACAGGTGAAACTCGAAAAATTAGAATATCATGCAAAAGTTCATTTATTTCAGTAATGCAACTTAAAAGGGGAAATTAATATCTGAGATAGACTCATTACATGCAAAGCAAGATAGTTCAAGCCGTGATTTGTCATAATTGTGATGATTATGGCTTACAGCTCATGAAAACCCCAAATCCACAATCTCAGAAAATTAGAATATTGTGAAAAGGTGTAATATTCTAGGCTCAAAGTGTCCCACTCTAATCAGCTAATTAAGCCATAACACCTGCAAAGGGTTCCTGAGCCTTTAAATGGTCTCTCAGTCTGGTTCAGTAGGAATCACAATCATGGGGAAGACTGCTGACCTGACAGTTGTGCAGAAAACCATCATTGACACCCTCCATAAGGAGGGAAAGCCTCAAAAGGTAATTGCAAAAGAAGTTGGATGTTCCCAAAGTGCCGTATCAAAGCACATTAATAGAAAGTTATGTAGAAGGGAAAAGTGTGGAAGAAAAAGGTGCACAAGCAGCAGGGATGACCGCAGCCTGGAGAGGATTGTCAGGAAAAGGCCATTCAAAAGTGTTGGGGACTTTCACAAGGAGTGGACTGAGGCTGGAGTCAGTGCATCAAGAGCCGGATCACAGACGGATCCTGGACATGGGCTTCAAAGGTCGTATTCCTCTTGTCAAGCCGCTCCTGAACAACAACTTCAGAAGCGTCTTACCTGGGCTAAAGAAAAACAGACCTGATCTGTTGCTCAGTGGTCCAAAGTCCTCTTTTCTGATGAGAGCAACTTTTGCATCTCATTTGGAAACCAAGGACCCAGAGTCTGGAGGAAGAATGGAGAGGCACACACTGCAAGATGCTTGAAGTCCAGTGTGAAGTTTCCACAGTCTGTGTTGATTTGGGGAGCCATGTCATCTGCTGGTGTTGGTCCACTGTGTTTCCTTAAGTCCAGGGTCAACGCAGCCGTCTGCCAGGAGATTTTGGAGCACTTCATGTTTCCTTCCACAGACGAGCTTTATGGGGATGCTGACTTCATTTTCCAGCAGGACTTGGCACGTGCCCACACTTCCAAAAGCACCAAAACCTGGTTCAATGACCATGGGATTACTGTGCTTGATTGGCCAGCAAACTCGCCTGACCTGAACCCCACAGAGAATCTATGGGGCATTGCCAAGAGAAAGATGAGAGACATGAGACCGAACAATGCAGAAGAGCTGAAGGCCGCTATTGAAGCATCCTGGTCTTCCATAACACCTCAGCAGTGCTACAGGCTGATAGCTTCCATGCCACGCCGCATTGAGGCGGTAATTGCTGCAAAAGGGGCCCAAACCAAGTACTGAGTACATATGCATGCTTATACTTTTCAGAGGTCCGATATTGTTCTATGTACACTCCTTGTTTTATTGATTGCATGTAATATTCTAATTTTCTGAGATTGTGGATTTGGGGTTTTCATGAGCTGTACGCCATAATCATCACAATTATGACAAATCACGGCTTGAACTATCTTGCTTTGCATGTAATGAGTCTATCTCATATATTAGTTTCCCCTTTTAAGTTGCATTACTGAAATAAATGAACTTTTGCACGATATTCTAATTTTTTGAGTTTCACCTGTATATTGTTGGCCTTTCCATGTATATATGTATAGGTATTGTGATGAAGAATCCACGAGGATACTGAAAAAGGAAACACACAAGTCCATGACAGTGAAAGAATCTCTGTAATAATGGTGGCTTGACTGGCCAGAACCAGGGCTTGGGGAATGATGTAAGCATTGATAAATCCAAGATTGAATGAAACAATGAATGGAACTTCCTTCAGGATCAGTCTTTGCTTTATGTACTGTGAAAATTGGATGTTGCAAGGGGAAGTACATTTTTGCAAAATTCCTTGTGCTAAGAAGGCATTTATCAATTTCCAGATTGTTGCTGTAATCTCAGCTTGAATTTTGTATTGCGGTAAGCATGGAGGCAGCCCGGGATTTACTTGCAGCTTTACAAGAGGTAAGATTTATAAGTTGTAAGAAAACCCATTTCAGTGGAATCCCAGCCCCATAGACAGGCTGGGTGAAGGAAGTCTGTTTCATTAGAAAAGAGAGTAGTTAAGCAATGAATGTGTCTCAGGGGAATATCAAGGATGGGTCTGTTTGGAGTATGTTTTATTGTTGCCCCAAGTTTGCAAAGGAGATCTCTACCCATTAAGGATGGGGGATTTTGAACAAACAGTAAAAAAATGATCAAGTGATAAGAGACCCACTTCCACCCTCATTTCATTTGTAAATTTAACTGGGAGGATTGTAATCAAAAGTATCTTTGCTAGCAGCCTCATCCATAAACTTAGTCCATTTCCTACACAGCTGCTGTGCACAGCCTTTTTTCATCCCTACCTGGATAGGTAAGTTTCTCCTACCCCAGGCATCTAATGACTTCCCCAAAGAGGATACTAGTGAAATTTCTGAAGCAGAGTTTCTCATTGCCCTGACACACATGTTCCTGAACCGTTGAAGATGCATTCTGTTACACCAGAGACCTCCCAGTGAAGTAAGCAGCTCCCCACCTTGATTTCTTTTTAACTACCAGCAATTCTAGGCACTCAGCCTGGGAGGCCTCTTATTAAGAGACTAAAAGCATCTCCTCTTCAATGACTTCATTCATGGACCAGGCTGGTAACTACTCAGGTAGGAATCCACCCATTCAAACTCTTGCAACCTGCAGGGACACGTGAGATTCGGTCAATCCCACTTGCTTTCCAAGCTCTCACAGTCACAGCCAAATGTGGCTTATGTGGTAGGAGTTTGGGTGAGGCTGAGAATGACATGAAAAGCAAAATCCTGCTGCAGTGGGAGATAATAAACATGCGGGGGGGGAGGGGAAGAGATACATAAATTTGCATTCACTTCTTGGGCATACAAAATGTTGAAGTACTTATCAAATTCCTTTTTAAGCAACCTTTTGGGTCAAAAGAGCCCCTAACTCACTGTTACTACCAGTGCTAAGTGAACAGAGTCCGGCAGCAGCAGACAAAATGGTCTGGAGCCAACTGGGTGAGGTCTTATCCAGGCTGGGTCTGCTGGCCAGGTTAGTCTTGGGGTCCCTTCATGGTCGCCAAATTGTCAGAAGCAAAAGCGGTCCGATTCCAGCTGGGAGATAATGATGACACATGGACTGCTGCTTGGCGAGGAGGCAGTTTATTTTTGAGAGCACAGCACAGGAAACACAGCTTTCGAAAGGTAGCCTACAAATTTGGGGTGTCAAGGTTGAAAGTTTTTATAGGGAAAAGATGTATGTGAAAGGGTTTATTCAACTGTTTATTCTGGTGGATGTGAAGTTCTCCTGGAAAAGAGTTTTTAATTAAATGTAGTTGCCATATATATTTTCTCTTTGATGTATATGGTGCTGGGGGCTCTCCCTGTTTACCTCAGAAAGTCAATATTGTAAAGAATTTCCTCTGTTTGTTTATTCTTTGATCTAATCAACTTTAGTAAGGCTGTCACCTTTGGGCTGGGCCTTTGTATGTATAGTTTTATTTTAAAATTAAATGCTTCTAATTAAATTATTTTCTGACACCAGTTTTGGAATTGGGAATAGGAATAAAATACTTCCTTGGAATGTCTTCTAACATTGTATTATCATTATAAGACAGTCTGATCCGGAAAGAATTCATGGATCTAGTAGGAATGTTTATATACATGCTTAAAATTATATTCACCCAGCTCATTTTGAGAAATGTCAGCCTTGCATCTCATAAAAGTTCTTTGCGTAAATCTATGTGGTTGCTAGGAGTTGAAAACAATTTGATGGCACATAATCTATGTCATAAAAGTGTGAAAAACTGCACAGATTTAGACCATTCTGAATATCTAATATAAGGAAAGGTCTGATCATTTCTATTGGCTTCAATGGAATGAACATCCTAATTTTCATTTCTGTTATTGAAAAATTCAACTTGCCAATGGCGAAACTAGTGCAGAGCATAGTAGAAGAGTGACTGACAAGCCACCTCAATATTTTAGCTTATTTATAGTTTTGTAAAACTAAGACCAGTTGTTCAAAAGTAAACTCTTGTCTTTTCTAACCAGCCATGTGTGAGGACTGGGATTCTTAGAATTACTCTCCTGCAGGTTGGGTTTGCTTGTTTATGCTCCTCATTTGTATGCATTATCCTATGACTGGTCAAAATAACATGTGGTGTAAAGATTATGACACCATCCAGCACTCTAGTTTGTTCCTAGAAACTCATCATAGCCTATTCCAAGTTTCTGAAAGATCTTGGTAGTTCCCAAGTCCTCTTCTTGTTTATCTCCCAACTCAATCTTACCCACACTTGGCTGGAGAGAGCAAGGGAAGATAGCAGCAGCTACAGCTTGCTTGCCAGAGATGAATGGGTAGAGTTGCTGGTTGGAAGAAATAGTTACTAATTTCCCTAATACTTGTTTAACTACGGGTAGTCTTTGACTTATGACAACTAAATCCAAAATTTCTGTTGCTAAGCAAGATGGTTGTTAAGTGGGTTTTGCCCCATTTTATGACCTTTCTTGCCACAGTTGTTAAGTGAACCTCTCCAGTTGTTAACTCTGCTTGTCAGAAGGTCACAACAGATGATCACATGACCCTGGGACACTGCAATCATCATAAATACATGCCATTTGCCAAGTGGCCAACTTTTGAACCCGTGATCATGGGCATACTGCAATGGTCATAAGTGAAAAATGATCATAAGTCACTATTTTCAGTGCCATTATAATTTTGAATGTACACTAAATGAATGGTTGTAAGTAGAGGACTTCATATAGCTGCTCTTCTCACAAGCAAATGAGTGACTCTGGGCACTGTACAACAAAAATAATAATAAAAAAATAAATTATCTAAAATCCTGATCATGAATACTAAAAATATTAAAAACTATAAAAACAGCTAAAAACAAAAATAAGTCAGGTGTCGAGGAACCTTGGAAAGCTTAGAAATGATGAGGCTATTTAGGTGTGTGTGAGATTCCACAGCATGGAGGGTCACAGCAGGAAAAGCCTGCTATCTAGGGTCTGCCAAACATAGCTCTCTACAAAACAGAACCCCCAGCACGTCCGTTCTGTTAAATCTGCTGGAGCAGGTGGATGAAATCAAGGAAATACAGTTCCTCAAATAACATGGCCTCCTGCCTTGTAGTATTTAAAGGTTAGCACCTAAGTTGGACCTAGAAACAATCTTGTGACAAATGCAGCTGTGCAGTGGAAGTGTAATGGGTTTGACCAGAGATAAAACATAATTGGTTGTGCGGCTGTATTTTGCACCAGCTGACCTTTTTGGATATTCTTGAAGAGCAACCCCCATGGAGAGCTCACTGCAAGTCAGAGCAATAATTGGGTCAGATCTACTTGCCATGTTGCCCAGAAGGAGAGGGAATAAACCGGAGCTGTTCCTCGAAGCTGCCACCCAAGCCAGCAACTCAGCAATGTAGGCCTTTACGCGGCTGCTTTTTCTCTTATCCAAGCAGTGCACAGGGAAGAAGGGCACTCTCTCCAGTTACCACATTCTCATTCCCACGGAGGACCAATGACAGCTTCTCACAAGTAATTTTACCCAGCAGTCAAGAGAGATGGCAAAGAATATTTATTTATTTATTATTGGGACTTATATGCTGCCCTATCTCCCGAAGGACTCAGGGCGGCTAACAACAATAACATACAATAATACAGAAGTTAAAAGAAAATTAAATTAATGGCCCCTGTAGAATAAATTAAAATTAAAATAAGTTAAAAATTACAGTTAAAAATTAAAAACATAATTAAAATCCCTGTCAGTCCAGGTCAGCCAGGTGGAAAAGGAGTGTTTTGAGGCTGCGGCGAAAGGACTGGAGATCTGGGGCCATCTGAATAGCTTGCTCTCCCTACTTATCCTTGGTGGAATGAGGAGTGTTAGAACGCCCCATGAGGAAATAGGGGAGGGGGGGTGTCAAGGGCTGAACTGGCAGGTGCCTCTGCTCCTTGGCGGAGCAGCAGCAGCTGCTGCAATCTCCCTTTTCTCCCTTGGCTAGAGAATGTTTGGCCTGGAAGATTGCAGGCCCTGTTCTCTCCTGCAGGAGGCCCAGACACTGATGGGAAAAGAAGCACCTGTTCTTGGCAGGCCTGGCTACTTCCTAGGGGGGGTGTCTGGCTGCAAGGAATGGCTTTCCCAGTGCTTTTTTTTTTGTAAAAGAAAAAGGTGCCGGAACTCACACTTGTCATACAACCCGCCTTGCCTACCCTACAAGGTTCCATCCAAAAAAAGGTGCCGGAACTCCGTTCTGAGCGTTCTATGAGAAAAAAAAAAGGCCCTGGGCTTTCCGTTTCTACAATAAGCAGGCATATACATAGAATGAAGGCTACTGCTAAGTTTGTAAGCCGCCCTGAGTCTTCGGAGAAGGGCGGGATATAAATGGAATTAAAATAAAAAAAATAAAATAAAAAATTCCTGCTGCCCCCAACAAAATCCGGCAGGGTCAGGTGAACCACCCTCTGCTACCACATCATCTGCCCACCCAAGGAAAGCAGCTTTCCCATTTCTCAGCCTGTCGGCAGCTGCCCGGAGTCTTGTGGGTCCAGTTGCAGCCCAGAGGGATGAGGCATTTAGCAGGTGCACATCTGCCCGCCCGCCTGCCTGCTTTGGCGGTTGGTCCTGCTGCCTATCGCAGACGGAAGGCCCAGCCTTTCCGAGGCGGCTGCCCCTCTGGAGCGTCAATCGGAGCTCTTTTTGAGCCGCGCCGTTCGCCGTCAATCCCGAGCGCCGCGTCGGTCCTCCGAGCTAGAGTATATCCCGGCTGTTGCCGCTATTGCTGCTGCTGCTGCTGCTGCTTAGGAGTCCGGTTTCACCGAGCTTGGCATTCCCTCAGGCTCGGACCAACGCGTGGAGGGATAAAACAAGGTCGGGTGACGGAAGGTTACTCTACCAAGGCTTGCGCCATTTCAGATCACGGGCGGCAAGAAACGCACGGCGGGTCCTTTTTATCCCGGCTTAACGAAGCCATATGCCTCGGGCGAAGCAATCCAGCGAGCGAAGCATTTCTTTCCTTTCCTGCTTTTTTTCCCCCTTCTTCTTCTTCTTCCCCAAATCGAAAAGAAATTACCGTTTGAGGCGGAGCGAAAGGTTCAGGACCGCTTTCCTCCTTAGAAGCCGAAGTGGTGCGGTCCAGAGGAACGCGGCGTTTTCCCCGGGTTTCCGCCTTATTCTTGACAACCGGCGCGCGCGCGCTGCCCAGCCCGACGCTTTCCTAGCGACCCTCGGAGCCCTGGTCGTCGTCATTTATGGAAAACGGGCGAGGCGAGGGGACGCTGCCGGAATAAAACTCCCAAGGACGCCCCCACCCCCCACCTCCGTTCGCCGCGGGTGCGCGCGCGCCTTCGCGCGCTTTCCCTCCGGTGGGTTCTGGCGAAGGAATGGCCCCCGCCGCTCGCGCCCTCGCCCGCTCGCTCCTCCCTCGCGCTCCTCCTTCGCTCAGCGCCCCCTCCCCTTTTCGACAGAATCCCCCTCGAAGAGGAGGGGGGGCTAGCGCGCCCGAGTGACTGATTGGAGGAGCGGTCCGGGTGGGAAGCGTTGGGGAGGGGGGGTAGGTGGTCGGAGCTGAGCCCAGAGCGCCTTCGCCTTGCATCAGCCTTGTCGAGCGGGAGGGAGGGAGGGAGGGAGGGCGCCTCCGCCGCCGGTTCTGGCCGCCTGCCTCGCGCTGCGGGGCGTGAGTGAGGCGGGCGCCGCGCGCATAAAAGGCGCTCGGTGGGGCGAGAGCACGCGGCGGCTTAGAAAGAGCTTGATCTTGCCTTCGGGGCCCCGAGAGGGTCTCGCCGGAGGCGTTTAAGTCAAACTTCTCCGGCACAGCCCAGCCCAGCCCAGCCGGCGCCTCTTTCTCCTTTTCTGATTCGGATTGGGTAGCGGTTTCCGCCAGCTGGGAAGCGACCCGGCAATGGAGAAACCAGCCGAGAGCCGGAATGGCTTTCTGGAGCCGACCGTGCTAAGCGGTTTCGAGGCTGGAGAGGAAGGTGTCAAGCGGCCTCGGCTGAAGCTCTTCCAGCTGCGGAGCTTCGGGCGCTTCCTGAAGAAAAACTGCATCGTTATCTTGACCGTCACCGGCGTGCTGGTCGGAGTGGCCATGGGCGCCCTGATGAGGCAAATGCCGCTCACCCGGGCTCAGATCACCTACTTGGCCTTTCCGGGAGAGATGCTGCTCCGTATGCTGAAGATGATCATCCTGCCCTTGGTCGTCTGCAGTCTGGTCTCCGGAGCAGCCAGCTTGGACACTCGGTCCCTGGGCAAGCTGGGCGGCATCGCCGTCGCCTACTTCTTGGTTACCACCTTGATCGCCTCGGCGCTCGCCGTTGCCTTGGCCTTCATCATCAAGCCCGGGGTCGGCGCCGGGGAGCTCAATAGCAAAGACTTGGGCTTGGATGGCGCCATGCCCACCAATAAGGAGACCGTGGACTCTTTCCTCGATCTAGCAAGGTAAGGAATCCGGGGGGGGGGGACTTCCTTCCTGATCTCTCTAGACGAGAGGTGGACTTGGAGGAATCATGGCTGAGCATTAGCTCCCTTGTGGGAGGCGAGGGAGGCTGTTCTCCTCCTCTCTTTAATTTTTATTTTTATTTTTGGAAATGCAACTCTCCTAATTTTAATATTGATTATATATTTTTTTTTATTTTAATTCCATTTATATCCCACCCTTCTCCGAAGACTCAGGGCGGCTTACAAGCTTAGCAGTAGCCTTCATTCTATGTATATGCCTGCTTATTAGGGCTTTCACACACACCCAGCGGCATTATTACAAAGTCAGCTTAATTGCCCCCAACAATCTGGGTCCTCATTTTACCTACCTCGGAAGGATGGAAGGCTGAGTCAACCTTGAGCCTGGTGGGATTTGAACCTGCACTAATTGCAGGCAGCTGGTGTTACTTAAGGAAGCATTAGCCCACTGCTCCACCAAGGCTCTAATATGTAGTATTGGTGGGAGTTAATGGTCCAAGACGCCTGGAGGATACTAGGATATTTGGCTTTTGAAAATGCCAAGTTATTTCTTACCTCCAGGTCTGTCTGATGCTTTTAGATTCTACTGACTCTGGCTTTGGGGGAAGATAAGAAGGGACTTACTTACATTGTACTTTGCCTTCCTCCTTTGCTTATAGGAGTGTTTTGCTAAAATAATCTCTTATTTTTATTTAGTTAGTGTGTTGCCCTTGTCTATAAGCTATTAGTATGAACTTAGAAATTAGTTCCATCTTTGCTTTGCAAAGATCTTGAAGCTGATGAAATGCTAGCAGAAGATGAATGTTGATTACAGTAATGGAAAAGGTCCTGAATAAGGATTTGTGAATATGAAAGGTAGCCAATATAGGATCAGGAAATTAAAATGCCTAATAACATGCAGGTTTTGGCTCTTCAAAATTTACTTAACAGGTACATTATGGTACTGTATTAAGTTTAAAGACCTGGAGGCATTTCATGAGGCATAGGCATAATTTCAGCTTACAGATGTCTTTACAGGAATTGGGAGAAAAGAGATAAACAGAGGCCCTTCAAAGCCAAGGAATATATCTGATATAATCAATAACATTTCTATGCAAAAGTCTAACTACATGTGAGATAAGTATTCAAGTGAACTTTTAGGCTATTGTAGAATCTTAGACTGTATCTGAGAAAACTCAATCTGTTAAAAGCTGTGCGAATATTAATCTTTAAATTTTTTTGGTTGAGAAAAGTCTTAAGTTTATTTCAGCAAAATTGTGCTTATGTCCTGCTCTTGTATGGTCTCCCATTCAGGTTACTCATCACTCAGAGTTACTTTGCAGATGTTATGGGTTGCTTATCTTATGTTGATTTGAGGATGTAGGGTTGGGTTGGGTTGGGAAGAAGAAACATCTAGTGAAGAATCCTTTGCTAATTTGACTTGTTAGAATTTCTTACTCCCAATCAACTATAACTAGGACTCTACAACAGAAAGTGTAGCAGCAATATGAGGACAGTTCACTTCTACATAAAACAGAAACTGTTATTTCAGAATGTGTAGCTTTTGCATTGAGGCTGGTTAAGTATACCCTGAGATTTTAATGGAAAATGATATCAAATCCTGCTTGATATCATGATGATTAGTTAAATAATTACCAAACATGGTATTGGTCAGGAATAAACCTTTTTTGTTGTATGGCATTTAGAGAGTAAGCATGCCAACAGACAATACTTATTTGTACATGGATGGAGAAATTCTCTGTGTATCAAAATGGTTAAAACTAAGGTACATTGTAGAATAAAGTTTAAAGACCATATCTATTTTATTTTTTTACAAATTTTAAATTTTGGGACAAATTGTTATCCCATTTCCTTGTCCGTGTAAACATTACTGTGTAAACATCAAATTTGGAAACATAGGACTTTTTACTTGCAATTTCTCAGGTGTGCATATTGTTCAATACATTCTTTGTGAGAGAATTGCTCTGTATAATCCAGAATAATAAAAATCGAAAGATAACTGTGGGGTTTCATATTGGGAGATGCATATATGTTTAGTAAATTGATATCGAAACATGAACTAAATGCATTTATCTCCGTTGCTCTTTAAAACTTAGAAGAGAGATCACAGAGTAAAAGTTAAAAAGAATAGTGAAGCATTTATTAATCATAATAACAAGGCAGGATTTAATTTTGGGGGTATTTTATTTTTAACAGATGCTCCATCCCAATATGAATAAGGTTGACCAACATGTTGCCTACCTGACTTTTTGTTATATAAAATTGGTGCAAGAATTGAAAGCCCCTGATAATTCAGGATGACTGACTGACTCTGGGAACTATATCAGTAGCAATGAGATAACTTCGCTAACAGCTGTCCTGATGGTCTTTCTCTCAGGACAAATCAATCCCCAAAGAAAAAGAAAACACCTGATGTCTTATCTTTTTACTCAGAATTTATTTCCTTTGTTTCATTAGCTGCTGCCAAAAAGGGAGGATAGTTACTTACATTCCTCACATTGCAGCTTATATTTTCCTGTGGGAGAGAAGAAAGAGTAAGATGGGACTTATTCCTGTTGGAGACAGGCATGTCATGTCCTATAACATCAAGTTGCAAGCTTATTAAGAACTCCTGTTTGTGAGAGCATCCCTTAGATATGAAGGTCACAATTTCATATCAATGTTAAAAATGGTGGTCCAAACACCTGTTTAAACAAAACAATATTCACACCTGTGGAAGGTTGGTTGGTAGCATACCAGGCATAGCACCAGAAGCCAGGTGTTCCACATCACCAAGGCCATTACAGAGTAGAATTCCCTTTGGGCCCATGCCTTTTTGACTTCTTATATGATTGCCGAGTTGTGAAGACACTTGCCTCCCACTCAGTAGGTTGAGAGTTTAATCCTTGGTAGTGGCAGATGTTTCTCTCCTAGGGCACAAAGAAAAAAAAAGTCTGCTGCAAACTCCATGTAGGTCTTAGGAAGGGTATCTGGCCAGTAAACGCACAGCTCCATCCAGTTGCCCTGCTGTACTTCAAATTAAGGGACTATAGGGTTGTTAAAAAATAGGATAAGGATTCTAAACATCCTCTCCCTACAATTTTGTAGGCCAGAGAAATATTTCTTGGTAGATAGTTGTTAAGGTGTTCTGAAGCTAAGCCAAACATGTCAAACACAAGGCCCGGGGGCCGGATCCGGCCCGTGAAGTAGTTTCATGTGGCCCGCGAAGCCATCCTGGAAACAGTGAGGGAACGGCCCCCGCTGCCTTGGCCCTGGCCCCGAGACCCTCCTTCTGCCAGAGACCCTCAGATCTGTCCCACTCCTGCCCAGGCCCCCATAGGCACCCTTGATGAGAACGATGTAGAGTTGGCCACGCCCACCCAGTAGGCCATACACACTCTAGCCACGCCCAGCCAGTGGGCCACGCCCACCCGGGCCCCTGAGGGCAACCGCAATGCTGATGCGGCCCTCAATGAAATTGAGTTTGACACCCCTGAAGCCATAGATAGCTTTATATGGATTCAGAAATCATTGTTGGTAATCAAGACAATCAAGAATCAATGTAACATTGCAGCTGCAGCTCTTTCCTGTTCACATTCTGGCTGCTGAATTTTGTACAACTTCAATTTCAGATCACTTTCAGAGGCATCCCCATGTTACAGTTCTTTAAGTGCATGGTGAGGAGGGAATGAATCTGCCACCAGGTCACATCCCATGGTGATACATTTAATTTAGTTTTTTTTACTAAAGGAAATTACAGTGAGATGGGCAGCAAACAATTTAATAAATAATAAGTTTCAAGTTTCTGTCCCTCAAAATAAGCTCTTAATTTACCACCAGTCAATTTGGTCAGAAGAATGTTCTTCAGGTAAAAAGTTCTGTGAGTATACATGTATCAGTATTTGAGAGATCTTTAAAATTGTACAATTTGTATTAACTTATTAAATTTATATACTGCCCATCTCCTTCTGCAAAGTGACTGCTAGCCAATTAATTTGCAATTTACTTTGAAGGTTTCCAATAACCAGTTCAGGTCAATCAGTTGTTTTCACTTAAAAAATGCTATGTACGACTGGTGTGTTATAATAATAGAATAAAACAATATAAAGGGAGAAAAAAGTTTGCACTAGTGTATGAGGAAAAATAGCTAGGGTTGTCTTGGTGCTAAAGTGGACGTGTGATAAAGAAACAACTTTAAGAGAAATCTAACCAAGAAAACAAAGGACAAAAATCTTTGGATTATTTAATTGTTTCCATTCCCATAAGCTGAGTCTCTAGCAAAGAATGAGCCTTGTGTAAAACTAACAAGTTTTGATAAATTATTTTGTTAATGGTAGAAGTGTTGGCAAATAAACGTGAGACATGGGGGGGTATTTTGCTGTTCTGAATCTGCACAAAGCTGAAAGAGATTAAAGTAGTACTTGCTTATATCTAGATCTCTGGATCTTAGTACAGAATTGTATAGAGGTCCTTTTCTTTGGTCAACCATACTTATACTTCCAGCAAATATGGCTTCAAGGTTAATGTTCCCTTATATAATTTTATGTACAATAAATGAAGGCAAAAAAAATGAAATAATAGATTTCTAAAATAAAAAGATATCAATATGAAGATAGGACATTGCTAAGATACTGTATAACGGGTTTGCTTAGGATATTGGGGGAAATTGTGATCACAAATGTTAGGCTTTCTAAGAATAATAGGAATGGCCTAATTTAAATTCCATGGGATAAAAGTGAATCTACAAGAAAACATTATCTTTTAGAAAATCTAAATTATTTCTTTTCATTATTAATAGAGGTAAAAGCATCAGGAAAGTTCAAAATTGCTGCTAAAGGCAGTTGTCCAGACAGTTGTGGACTTTAGCATTTCCTAATTATTATGGGTAAGTTCATATAGCATGAATTGAATATAGAACTGGAGATCAGACAGCTTAACTGTGCTTCAGACAATGGATCCTCTTTTTCTTCTACCAATCTTTCTGTTTCCCTTTATCCTGAGTGCAATAGACCTGAAAGCTTCTATTCCCATCTGTTTTTATAGAATTAGCTTCTAACCTTTGATACGGACTTGACAATAGATTAGAGCTGTTAATTCTGCAGGTACATTTTCTGTGATGTTTGGGATGCATGGGTCTGATTTGAAGTTAAACATTAGGACAGGATTTAGCAGGATTTAGCTTGCTCTTGGAGTGCGCAAATGGCAGTTTTTTTATCCTCAGGAGAAAGTTTTCTGTATTTACTGTACTCTTAGAGTAAGTCAGGTTTTTAATTCAGAAATTATATTTGGAAGTTGATTGGTAACAGGACTGAGTTAAATGCCTCTGATGAGTTTTATTCTCCCTCTTTCCAGTATTTCCTACTATGTTATACTGTGGTCTTCTATGAAGTAATTTTGTAATAGTACACTTTGCAATTAGGGACATATCCAAGGGCATTTCCCAATACTGCTTGACAGAACCTGGATAGATTAGCTGTATTCAAACAGTATTTTCAATTTAGTTACTAAATCGACCTATTATCTAGCTTCACTGAATGCACTGATTGGACAACTAACCCAACAAGCTGGATTTATATAAAGCATAAAAAAATCAACCAAGTGTAACAGTAACCATACTAATGCAAATGCCTCAACTGGATCTTTACCTGACCAAGTTAGGTAAACTGTATGAACGCAGCCAACGTGTCAATCTCTGTTTGAAGTTTTGTTGCATTATTACTTCATTTATTGAAGATCTGAGTTAATCTGTTGATCCTAGAAGATTTGGACGTGGACAATATGAAACAAGGCAGAACTTCATGCTGTAGATTTATGCAGCCTTTGGTTGGAATGTATCATAGCAACTTCTTGTCTCATCTATAATGCACATGTGCACATAAGGTATAATGCTAGAAAAAAACATGCCATATGCTGCAGAAATATTCAAATGAAACATTAGTACTACTCATAGTTAATAAAGTAATGTAATTATATAGGATCCCCAATCCATCCATGGTTTAACCACCTATCTCAAAAGCAGCTAATTGCATCAACTCATTGATCTCTCAGTTTCAACAAAAGTTTTTCCTCAGAGCCAAATACAATAGTTTGCCTTCAGCAATTTTATATACTCGTTTCCCCAAAAGTTAGACCTAGCCCGATAGTAAGCCCTAGCTTGATTTTTTGGGGTGGGCTTAATCCCTATTCCAAAACTAAGCCCCTAAAAATCAAGCTAGGGTGGGGGTAGGGGCGGTGAAGCTGCCCCACGCGCCCCACACCCATTTACCTTACTGGTAGGACCACCACAGCCCGGCCTCCCACACCCCAACACCTGTCACACCGCTCCTTGATTTCTGCGGCCTCTTGCCACCACTTGTGGCTGGCCGCCATGTGGCACATTACGCTGGTGCCACTCCTGGCAGGACGCTGGTGCCGCTCCTCCCGGCAGGACACCACATGGTGCTTTGCGCCGTTTCTGCTGCTTGCGGCAGGAGGCCACGTGGCACTTCAGGCTGTTTCCGCTGCCAAAGCCACGCAGCAGCCTGTCGTGAGCAGCAGAAATGGTGCAAAGAACTATGCGGCGTCCTGTCGGGAGGAGCGGCAATGGCGCAATGTTCCACAAGGCGTCCAGCCACAAGTGGCAGCAAGCAGCTGCAGAAGAAGTCAAGCAGCGGCATGACAGGTGTTGGGGTGTGGGAGGCCAGGCTGTGGTGGTCTTAAGGCAAGATATTCTCCAAAATTAAGACCTAGTGCCTCTTTTGGAGGCAATTTTTTTTTTAAGACCGGGTCTTAATTTCAGGAAAACATGATAGGAGAGTCATGAAATTCCTACAGCTAGTCAAACATACCCTTGTAGTGATGGTTCAGTTGGATCCATACTCCTTCTGCTGCTATATTGATAATTTTACAAAGATATCCAAAGAAGGCTTATTTTCCCTTTATTGTTAGAGGCTCCAGACCCATCGAAGAAATTTTAGGATAATTTAGAGAAGCCTTTTTATGCATAATACAGCAAAGTTCTGTGCAGCAGTTGTGAATGTCTAGAGGCAACTAGACATATGAGCAATATCTATTCCATTAATCTTCAGTTTTGTATGAATAAATTACTAAGGTAAAGGTAAAGGTTCCCCCGCACTTGCGTGCTAGTCGTTTCCGACTCTAGGGGCCGGTGCTCATCTCCGTTTCAAAGCCGAAGAGCCAGCGCTTGTCCGAGGACGTCTCCGTGGTCATGTGGCCGGCATGACTAGACGCCAAAGGCGCACGGAGCGCTGTTACCTTCCCACCGCAGTGGTCCCTATAAATTACTAGATGTAACTAATTATCCATATTTTAGATTATTAGACTTTTTACAGTATACCTTATTTTTATATTGTTAATTTGCTATCCCATAGATTCAGTACCTTTGCACTTCATCTACAATTAATTTTGTGATTCCCTATCTGTTTTTTCTTCTTTTTCTGTTCAGTGGTGTTCAGTTCTCGGAGACTGTCTGGACAAGCTCCTACAGTCTTCTTGCCAAGGTTTTCAGAAGTGACTTGCCATTGCCTCCTTCCTATGGTTGATTGAAAGTGACTGGCCCAAAGTCACCCATCTGGCTTTTGTTCTAAGGCAGGACTAAAACTCACAGACCCTGGTTTCTAGTCTGGCACCTTAACCACTATATCAAATTGGCTCTCATCTGGTTCTTAAATAGTTTTAATTGTATCTTAGCCTTAATAGAGCGCAATTCTGCATTATTTTATCTATACCATGCCATTTTTTTATGGTTGTATCCTTTTCTGCCTTGTTTCAAGCTGGTTGTTGACTGAAATAAAATTATCTATTTGCAATGATACATGGCTTTCTTTATGAATTGAACTTTGCCTATTGGATATCACACTATGAATACTTTATACATTTGATATTTGATTTCTATACTGGTACTATAATGTACTGTACACATTATACCTTAGAATTGTATAGAACTATAGAATATCGAAGGGACGCGGTGGCTCAGTGGGTTAGGACGCTGAACTTGTCGATCAGAAGGTCGGCAGTTTGGCGGGTCGAATCCCGAGTGCTGCGTAACAGAGTGAGCGCCTGTTACTCGTCCCAGCTTCTGCCAACCTAGCAGTTTGAAAGCACGTAAAAATGCAAGTAGAAAAATAGGGACCACTGCGGTGGGAAAGTAACAGTGTTCCATGCGCCTTTGGCGTCTAGTCATGCCGGCCACATGACCACGGAGACATCCTCGGACAAGCGCTGGCTCTTCAGCTTTGAAACGGAGATGAGCACCGGCCCCTAGAGTTGGAAACAAGTAGCATGCATGTGCAGGGGAACCTTTACCTTTACCTTTATAGAATATCTATTAGAAATGTATTTAATGTACTTAACAATATTTAAGTACTCACTACATTTTTAAAAAATCAATTCCCTTCTTAAACAGAGAAGCAGGAATTCTTATTAAAAGGTTGTAGAGCCCTTGCTTTTTTGCACATTCTCATTGGTCAGCTGGATGGAGCCCTAGTTGGCAATGTAGAAGGAATATCTTAGCACAGGCGTAAAGCTACTATAAAGAGTAAGAAGGGTGGGACTGGCAGCTGTGTAGAAATATCTTTAGGGCCGTAAAGGTGGTACCAACGAATATATGTTTTTCCATTTATGCATAAATGTATTTGGCATGTTAAAAATAAAATAGGGAAAACAAATATCTCTGACTAAATTTTGATATTAAGATTATTTTGCATTTTTAATTGGAATAATTCCCTGATTTACTCTTTTTTTGCCATTACTGCCCATGGATTGTAGTTTCTGTAGTTTAGTAAATTTTGTAGGAAGTGTCATGTGATCACTGAAGAAAACAGTTATTAATAAAATTGTTAATTATTTGTAAGATCTTTGAAATGTGCTGTTAAGGCAAGTATGTCTATTAAGGCCTAAAAATGCTGATGCAATAAAGCACTTTGCCCTGTTAATGATGAACTAATGCTAAAACCTAAAATGGATTATTTTATACTAATGTGCAAACAATTAAGATTATAAACTATTGTCAACTCCTAATTTTTGTATTTTTTTTCCAGAAATTTGTTTCCATCAAATCTCATTGTTGCAGCCTTTCGATCGGTAATTATCTGTGCATCTATTTAAAAATCTGTTCTGGATTCTTGAGATTTCAATCAAAAAGAGCTTGATGATTTTCTATAATGTGATCCTGTGCAGGATATAGCAAAATATAGGTAGTACAAAAATGTATTTTACGAGAGTCAATCTATACAGAATTATATGAGTATCTAAACCAATACTTGCTATTATGGAGATCTTACCAGTTTGGATAATTAGGAAATTCAAAATACTGAACAAGGCTAATGGAAGAATTTCTCACTGTTCGCTGTTTGTTGCTTGAATCCTTGATAATAGTTAAGCAATTTCATGCCTTTCAAAGTCTTCCCTCTGCATTCTGTAAAACTGGGAGGCAATAAAGCTTAGAAGGTGTATGCCAAAATAAGAACCCTTAATCTGGAATTGTAAATTTTAAACAAGCTCAGAAAAAATTGACCTCTGTGGACCTCTTGCTCCCAATTCACATCCTTTTGTGTGATTTAAATTCCATGACATTTTTGAAACAGAATCTTAACGATTAGACCCTAATCCCACTAATAAAAGTGCCATCTATTTACCCTACTCCTCCACTGTTTAAGATTTGAGTTTCTCTTTCTCCCTCTGTAAATTGTTCACATTTCGTTGGGCCATGCAGGTGGTGGAGTTCCCAAATGACAAGGAGTTCTTAGGCACTCGCTTCTCTGACCAGAAAGATTTCTGGATCCTAGTCTCACAAGCTAAATATTAGCTCTTCGAAGTATCTGCTTTATAAAATTTGCTGAAATTTATTTTAGAAAATAAAATCTAATCCTATAATAAGCTACAGTCCTTTGTATAAAATATATTTTTACCAAGTTGGAATCTACCGTAACAGGCCTAAATATATATTACTATGTTCACTGGCAGCTACAAACTCTGTGAGAAGTGCTGCACTCTTACGGAATTTCACATTTAATCTGCAGGTTAACTAGCACTTGACTCTCAGCTGATCCGATTCCATTTTTGGTAATAGGAAATCCTTGTGTTCTGTGATTAGCTGTATGAGCGGCAATCCAAAATGCCAAGAAGTGTTTTTAAAACGAAATCAGATATACAGTGTGGAGAAACTTTTGCTAATGTTGCCCCATTTGGATGCAATATTCTTTAACTGCCCGTTCTTTTGTTCCTAGCTTAGTCTGGCGATGCAAAGTGACAGCTCCTGATGACAATGCTTTTATTCCTTCCTCCTACCAAATGCTTCAGATATGCAGGAAGCCTTTAACAGTTCGTAGGCTCAGGTTTTTCATGCATAAGCAACATCATTCTATATTAAAAAAAATGACCAAATTGGATCTACTGTATAACTTTATCAATGATGTTGTAGTTCGCAATGTTTCACACAAAAGAAATCCAGAAATAGATTTCACAAGCCGCATAGTTTTAATCTATATATTTGTTTAAAAGTGTACCACAACTATTAATAAAACCAATGTTTTCCATTTACAGTATGCTACCGATTATAAAGCTATAGTTAGAAATTCAACCATTGCCAATGTTACCGTTGAAAAGGTAAGTAATGATTTTTTAAAAGTTTATGTTATTGTTCAGTACGCACGCTTTTGAGTTAATCCTTTGAATCATTACAATTATTATGTAACCGGATTCACTTCTTTTTTGTTCAAAATTAAATCTCACTCGCAAGCCCAAAATTTAAGAGAGAATTTTTATAAAATGTTTTATAGGTGGCATTTAGATCCCAAAAAGTTAGCAAGTATGTATCCGAACTACCAGCCTAAATGTTGGAGGTGTGGTGGTGAAGATGCAACATATTTTCATATATGGTGGACCTGTAAAAAGGTTAAAGCATTTTGGATTAAAATCTGGTGGAATATGCAGAAGATATTTAAGAAAAGGATAAAGTTTTGTCCGCAATTGTTTTTACTGGGCATTATTACTGATACTACTGTTGCGGACACTAAGTTGATGTTGAACTTAATTACGGCAGCAAGACTTTTAGTAGGGCAATACTGGAAGAAGGAAGAACTGCCGACTATAGAAGAATGGACTTTAAAAGTTTCTAACCTGGCGGAAATGGCAAAGATCTCGGCTTATTTGAAAGACCATTCACAACAACGTTATATTATGGAGTGGAAAAAGTGGATTGATTACATCCAGAATAAATATGGGACTAAAAAATTTCATTTAGCATTTGAATAAGTATTGATGTGATATTTATATTGCTTGTAGTCATTTTATAAGAGCTAAAGTGTGATAGACCTAATAGTTTATTGTTGTTAGCATATGGTAGTTTATGATTGTTTCTACTTTTATACCTTGTATTTAGCTCTGGGAAGTCGGGGAGGGGGGAAGGGGAGGGAGGGAGGGTTGGGTTGGGTTGGGAAGGGGTGGGTGGGTGGGGAGGGGTTGTTTTGTTAAAGATAAAATGTATTGAAAAACTTTTCAATAAAAAAAATTAAATCTCACTCCTTTCAATGACTATGCCCAAGATTGTACCTCAGGGAATATTGAAAATCATCCCGGGGGGGGGGGGAACACAGAAGAAAATTGTCCAGGCAATAGGAATGGGCAACACATGACCCTCCAAATATTAGTGTACTTCAGTTCCTATCAGCACCGACTAATAAAGTCGGTAGTTAAGAGATTATGGGAGTTGTAGCCCTACATTGAGAAGACAGCAGTTTGCCAAGCATGTCCTAGACCTAGACTTTTAAAACAATGTTTATTTTTGAGTATAGCAAGAGCAGCTTTCTAGTGATATGTATGTAACCAAAATATTATTTTTCATCAACAGTACGTTGTTGATTATAAAGAAATAATAAATGCCTCCTTTGGGAATGCCACTATTGAAAAGGTAAGGAAAGGATTATTTTATGAAATGTTTTTGTTGGTATATGCTTGCTTTAGGATTAGACTTTTGTTCCATCTTCTAACTATGAATGAAGTAAAATAGCTATATTGCCCCAGAGCAAAAACCAAAATCCACAACAGAAGCAGTATTTCTATAGTATTGCTTTAGGATTATGTAATTCACATTATTTTAGTTCCCTCATGGAATATTAAGTAACGAAGGCTAAAAACAGTAGGAAATAATTAATGAGGCAACTTCTGAATTGTGTTCATTCACGCAATCTTGAGTACTTGGATGCCTTCTTGTTCATTATATTACTATTACCCGAGTTTCCCCGAAAGTAAGACCTACCCCAAAAATAAGACATAGCTTGAATTTTGGGGGGTGAGCTTAATATAAGCCCTACCCCAAAAATAAGCCCTAGTTTTGGAGCAAGGCGCACACCTAAAAATCAAGCTAGGGCAGGGGTGGAGCTTACCACTGCAGGCAGGCCTCCCATGGATCGACACTTGTCTCACTGGCCCACTTCTTCTGTGGCTGAAGGAGCAGCTTCATTCTGCTGCTGAGAATGGAGCTTGGGCCTGTATTTCACAGCCAGAGGCCTTTCTGGAAGGCCTGTGCAGCCGAGAACCGAACTATGGATTCAATCTGTAGCTTGGTTCTCAGCTTCACAGGCCTTCCGGAAAGGAGCTCCATTCTCAGCTGCAGAATGAAGCTGCTCCTTTGGCTACAGAAGAAGTTGGGCCGGCTGGGTGGGACTGTCGGCACTGTCGCCGTGAGGTAAATGGAAAAGACCCCCCCCCCCCGAAAATACAACTTGGTGACTCTTTTGGAGGCAAAAAATAAAAAATAAGACTGGGTCTTAATTTCAGGAAAACACTATATAGCCCACTATACATGGTATAGCCGGTAAAATCATACAAGTCTTCAGAGGCTTGTAGTTGCACAAAATCTCCCTGTTGTCTCCACTGACAGGAGGCACCCATAGTAAAGCATTTGCCCTTTCTGTGTCTGAAAACACACAGAAAAAAACCTCACCAGCCTAGAACACACAGTTCTGCTTAGTGGCCAAATAATCGTGGTCACCTCTGTTTGTGTTACTCTAGGAAAGAAGAATTGTAATGGAGGGAAGACACAGAAATCAAACAGTCCAGATCACTGAATGTTTGGGGCAGAATCAGATAGGTTTGAAGGCAGAAATGAGGTCTCTCTTTCACCCCAGAGTCCCTCATTAACTTACAATTGCCAGCTGCCTCTTGCTTTCCTTGGGAGGGGCAGTAGGAAGTGATCCTCCTGCCAATTCCATCAGTGTTATCCTACACTTTCCCAACTCATGGAAGCTTTGAAAGAGTTACGTGTATTCTCTACTTCCCCCAGAATGGGAAGTATGCAACAGCTGAGGCAGGAAGCAACAACTTCTTGTTTCATCTTGCACAGAGCACCAGGAAGCACTTTTGGAGTGTTCAGTCTTTCTCACTCATCCATTGCCCCAATACCCGACCTATGAAGACATCTGTGAAATTAGTTCTACCTCCAGGTCATGATTTTGTTACCTATGCTTTCAGTGGCCTTTGTAGCTCTAACTTAAGCAGCATGGTTCCCGCTTATTCAAATCATGCCTCCAAGAACCCCCACCAACAGCTTTTCTTACAAAATCTTGGCGTTATTAACTACGGAGCTGTGAGGGAATACATTAACTAGACCCCCAACCTGTAGCACTACTATGAAACAATTGTTCTCTTTTTATTTTCTCTCATAAGAGTGCATTGTACCCTTTGGATGTTTTAACAGTGTGGAATTTAACAATGTTTAACAATGATGTTTTAACAACGTGGAATTTTGGCACCTAGCATTATGCTGGTTATATGAAATTATCTGGGTAGCTTACAAACATAGCATGATATTGCTAGGCTGCCCTTGAGTCCTGAATTGCTTTTGCCTTCTTGTGAACAGTTTTTTTTTTTACAGTGTACACAGTATATGTTTGGTTTGTAAAATCATCTCATTTGAAGTTGTGGATACTCTGAACTTCAGAACAATGTCACTTTCAGTGATATTGAAGTCTGAAGAGGGGGATTAATTCTAATTCTCTCCACCTGACTGAGTGGCATAATCCGAGCCTTGTCTCCTGGTGTTGTTGTTGAAGTAACAGGACCGCTCCCATTTCTACTCGGGGAATCTCTGTTTTTGCAAATTCTTGTGGTTAATAATGTTAGGAACCAGATATTTTTATACCTTTGTTGGGAATATTATCTTATGTTTGTATAACATTGTACCCTACCAAAGCTAATTTTTATTTTACTAACATGGTGGGAAAATTCCTGGTTCTTGCACTTTGTTTGTTCTGGCACAGTCTAAGCAATCCTACAATCGTAACAGGAATTAATGCCCATTAACTTTTGAACTAACTTCAGGATTTATAGGATCCCTTGATTTGTATTCTTAATAAACTATACAGGATAGCATTATAAATTAGATATGAGCAAATGGTGACTTTCTGACTTTGTAGACAGTCTTCTAAATTACTGCAGGTTTGTTTGTCAACTATTTTCTGAAAGATGGGAAAAATGGGTCATTCCCTCAAGTCCTCAGAGATGAGGAGCTCTTAACTGAAGAGCTTTACTCCTTTTCACATTAGTCATTGCTAAAGACAGCCGGCCACAGTGAACAGTAAACATTTGCATTCAAAGTCAGAGTGCTGCTAATCCAAACAACAATTCCTAAATTTTTCTGAGCTTTGGGAGAAAATGATCAAAAGGAATACCTTCTTGTGTGAACAGAACATCAATCCTCTGCATGATGTATAGGATTTGGGGAGTGGAGCTGAGGTCATGCTTGCAGGTGTCCCAAAGTAATGTTTCTTCATATTTTATTATAATGTCAAAATATTTCAATTAAAGCTCTTAAATTAACGCTGTATCTTCTTCACAAGTTTATTATTCTAAAGGCCTTTTGACCTTATTACTAACGTCATTTGTTAATTATAGCTGAAAGACAGTTTACTATATTTCTAAATTAAGTTCATAAGTCTGAACAGGACCTCAGGAGGAGAAATACTGTATCATGGTTGAGCAATACTACAATCAGCTTGGAAGAACTGAAGTCTACCCTGACTATCTCACGCATTTGATTTGTCTTATAGCACATGGACAATAGTCACTTGTACAAACATTGGAAGGGAAGCTCAAAGATATATTTCATTCAGTGATGTGACAATAACATAAATATTATATACCAGGGATGTTAAACTGCCGGCCCATGAGCCGGTTGCATCATACAGAGACCTCGCCCACCCCAGCTCCAGCAATGCAAACCAAGTCACGATATGTCGCAACACATCACATGATGCGGCGAGTTTGACACCCATGTTATATATATACAGTAATACTTTGCCTTAGCTACTTGCTTTCTTCTCTTTTTTAAAATAGTCTTTTAACTATTTGGATAGGTCTACTTGTATTGAATGTTATCCCTTCAATTCCCATTAACAAAATAATAAAACTATATATTTTATTCTTGCAGTTAATTATCTCTTTTGACTTGGTAGACAGTATAAATGTGGAGAGGAATGTGGAACAAAGATAATTCTCCCTACTCGTCCCAAACTGTATGGATTTAGGTTCTATTTAGCCATGATTTTGAATGTGTGCAAGAGGTGTATGTGTGCCAGTTCTTTTAGTTCAAATTTCCCAAACCTATCCTCAGTCAGCAAACATACTGCAATACCTTGCTCCTGCCCATAAATAATGTGGAAATAATTATTTGCCTTTGTAGTCTGTGCAAAATATTTGAAGATAACTAGATGGTATCAAGGATCACTTTGAATAAACAAGTAATTTAGGTAAATGATACTTCCTCCTTTCAAACTGGACGATCAAATTGAAATGCTCCTTGTATCTTAAAAATCTTACACTATAAGTACAAATTAAATACACAATGCTTTTAGCTCTATGTCAACGTGGTAAATAATGAGGATCCAACATCTTCATTCTGAAGACTCTTACGAAAATTATCTCTTCTGTCAAAAGATTACATCTGCATTCAGAGAAGAGTTTATGTCTAGTGGGTTTTTCTTTTATCATGTTCTGGGTGATGCTTCCATTCATTTGTTAACTGCAATTAATATCAAAAGGGAGATCTGGCTTCATATAATTGGTACACCACATTAAAACACTTAACAGTATGACTACGTGTATCTCATTCGCAGTTCCCTGTTGGCACTGAAATTGAAGGAATGAATATTCTGGGGCTTGTACTCTTTGCTCTGGTTTTGGGAGTAGCTTTGAAAAAACTTGGACCTGAAGGAGAAGAACTCATTCGTTTCTTTAATTCTTTCAATGAGGCAACCATGGTCTTAGTATCTTGGATTATGTGGTGAGTATTCATAATAATACTGCAATCTGAAAAACTTCCCAGCGTTGGGCCCATTTAAAATACAATTTACTATATACACTACCTTCTCTTCAACTCTAAAGTCTGTATTAAAGGGTCTTCATGATCTATAGTATCTAATTTGAGAGGGACAATTGCCAGCTGCCTGCCTGCCTAGCAGAATCTTAAGGTCGAATAAAAGGTGGCATATACAATAAGTTAAGGAGAAATGATCAGCGTGTTTATTATGTACCTCCCTTTATAAGGCATGGAGTGTGAACCACTAATTTGGTACTTGGGAGGAGCAGCGTAGTAAAAACTATGTAATCAAATATCAGGTAGGCCTTTTTTGTGGGTAAAGTCTATAGCTTTTCTAGCTCATCTGAAACTAAATTTCTTTATTGAAAAAGATGCTCAGAAACACAATAAAAATCCCTGCTGGTTGCATTACAGGGAGCATAAATATTCAGTTATTAAAAGCCCAGTTCATATATTCAATATTTGGATTCCTTTTGCTACCCTATTGGTTATGTGGCTCTATTAATAAATAACCTGCTTCCATATCTTTTGGGTTTTAATTGTACAAGCCTAAACATGCTTATTCAACACACTTACTGTATTCAGTAGCATTTGCTTCTTAACAAAGGCATTTAGAATTACCCATTTATGGCTTATGTAATATGTACAACATGGAATTTTTCAGAATTACCAGTTGTGCATCAAACTGTTGTTTCTAGGAAGGACATATACCCTGTTCTGCTGAATCAGCTAATTGTAACTTCCTTCTGCCAGTGTGATATGGAAAGTTGATATAAAGTTGATATATATAAAGATATAAAGTTGATATAAAAAAATGAGTTGCGTAAATCAAATCAACCGCCCCCTCCCTTGATATATATATATATATATTGACTCAAGAGGGTTGTAGATAGGCTATTGACTGGTCAAGGCCTGGATTTCTCTCATGTCCCTTGTGCAACTGACCTGAATATTTAGCAGACTGCAGCTTTTTCTTCTCTGATTCAGCTCTGAAAAGGCCAGCTCATAGGTAGGACTTGCAGTTTGTCATGCAAAATCTCTACAGAATGAAAGGGTCATGGAAGCTGAAATTGTACAAGAAGGACTCCAGCAAATTCATTCCACTTCATATCATACCATTTTCAGAGAGACCTTCGGGTGTTGCTTTGTAAAAAGAAGTTTTCTGTTTTCCTGAGCAGAAAACGAAAGTGGTAGCCAGACTTAACTGAAATGTTTTTAGTCAGATCTTCTATGGCTATTGCCCATATAGATACCCATTTTTTTCTTTAAAATTGGTTGGGCACTTTGGAAGATTTTTAATTAGCCACTTTTCTTTTTTATTCTAACCACTTAAGATTGGTGACATTGGCTTGACATTGACAGCCTTTGGTCAGTTCTTGAAATTGCTGAAAGCTGATTAATGGAAGACTTTGGAAAACTGTGCAAGCAATGGCTTTTAATGC
Source organism: Vipera ursinii (assembly GCF_947247035.1). Taxonomy (NCBI): domain Eukaryota; kingdom Metazoa; phylum Chordata; class Lepidosauria; order Squamata; family Viperidae; genus Vipera; species Vipera ursinii. The sequence continues at coordinate 196,066,107 of NC_139512.1, forward strand.
AATCAGCCATAGTATCTTACTTGTTGGCCTACAAGAATTTGAGACTGCAGGCTCTTTTTTGCAGCGATTCCTTCAGTCAATTGTGGGGTGTGCCAGATTGGCATCTCATATATGGAGTGCCACAGAAGTGATTTTTTGGCATTTGGTGTGTGATATAATCAATATGGTGATGATATACCAACTTTGCATTGTCACTTCTGGGCATAGGAAGATGCTGTTGACATTGTATGTTGACATCCAAATGTCTTGAGACTGTAAGAATCTGGATGGGAGAGAACAGACTAAGCAGCTAAACAGCTGAACTCAAATGAGTTGCTGTTTGGACATTAGGGCTATCTGTCAAGTACCACTGTTTTGTCTGAATGGCCAGATTCATTATTTGGGTGTCCTACATTCATGGCTTCTTTTAGAACAGCAACCATGCTTTTCATTGCCACTCAATTGGTTTGTCATTCAAGCTACCATCACTTTACTGCACAAATTCCTCAGACCAAGAACCAGAAGTCAGGCAATTGTGGTGCTTTTTTGCCCCAGGAAACCTCCACAATATAGGTCAGTGATGGTGAACCTTTTAGAGACCGAGTGCCCAAACAGCAATCCAAAAACCCACTTATTTATCGCAAAGTGCCAGGGGCACATCAGCATTGTGGTGCCCTCGGGGGGGGGCAGGGAGGCACCTCTGAGTGCTGCCTCTGGCATGCAAAAACCAGGGGTGCAAAAATGGCCCACTGTGCTGCAAGGCGTAAAAATGGCCGCCGTTGCGCCGTGGGGTGCAGATACAAGGCGCTACACCACACAAGAACATGGCAGGGCTAGTATCACGCAGGCACTAGCCTTGCCCCATTTGAAGCGCATGCATACTCGCGGCCCTGTGCACACACGCATGCATGTAAAACGCTTCCCCCTCCCTTCCAGTCCGCCAATCGACAGTGGTTGGTGACCTCTGCTCTACCACCTCTACTCGAGCTTGCTAGTTGGCCGCTTCGCCTCCTTTTTGCTGGGCGGGGTTCCTGCTCCGGGCAGCGGTGGCGGCCTGATGGACCTGCTGCTGGCGGCAGCGTGCGTGCCAACAGAGAGGGCTCTGAGTGCTGCCTCTGGCACACGTGCCATAGGTTCGCCACCACTGTTATAGGTGTTAAATTTCCATCTCTCACATGCTTCTGTCCTTCCATACTCAAAAGCAACTTCTGTCCACTCAACAAAATCTACTTTGGACCAAATTAATCTACTGTTTCTTCAGCTTACATATGTTCAGCCCCAAAGCGGTAAAAACCGAATCTTCTGATTTGATCATTTTGAACCCATTCACATATTACTTCAACCATTATTTATGAAAATAGCCCTCATTTACACCATCATCCCTTGAATATGAAATACATGTTGTGTTCACCGCAGATTCTTTAATCAATCTAATTGGTTCTCTTAAGGATAGTAGCAAATGTCCACATGAATGTCCCACAAAAGAAAAAGAGATAAAGGTTCAATTTACTGAAGGAAATTTTATACAGCAATGTGATGCTTATTCTTTATTGAGGCCCATAGTGCGGGTTTCAGAAATCGCTGACTTTTTCATTTTTGTCAAAAATTAGAATGTTATTTAGCATTCAGTGTAACATTCAGTGCTTCCTTTTCAGGTATGTACCACTCGGCATTACGTTTCTAGTTGGAAGCAAGATTGTGGAAATGGATAATATTATCCTGCTGGTGACAAGCCTTGGAAAATACATCTTTGCATCAATTCTTGGCCACATTATTCATGGAGGGATTATTTTACCCCTTATTTATTTTGCAGTTACACGCAAAAACCCTTTCACTTTTCTGTTAGGTCTTATAACTCCTTTCACCACAGCGTTTGCTACTTGTTCCAGGTTGGTAGATTTTTGCTTCTATTTCTGAAATGAGGACGACATTGAATTTAGAGTAATATTGTAACTCGATGGCTTTTCTTGTAAAACGAGGGACTCTACATTTACTAAAACGCAAAGCAGACTTTCAGAATGGGGTGTAGATAGTCTATGTCTCTATATGGTAAAATATGGCTCGATGGCAAAGATTTTAATGGCTAAATTATTGTGTCTTACAGGGTGGGGAGAGAGAATTTGAGAATACTAAGGTGCTTGACTGTAAAAATGTTTCTTTAAACCAGACATAATAGAACTTGAAATGAAATAATAAAAATGTAGAATAAAACTCCCTTTTTATTTTTTCTCATAAGATTCAGGCATTTGTTTTGGAAATGAATAAAGTAGAATCTTTTGTCCTAATTTTCAGGAACAGCACGTATCTGGAATGTTACATTATCTATTTAGGCTGACAGACAAATACTTACATTTTGGGCTGCAGGAACATTGCTGGACTTGATGTTCTTGTGCTTCTTCCTTGATCACATCTAGCTCTGCAACTCTTCCATCAATGATCAAATGCATCGAAGACAACAACAAAGTAGACAAAAGAATTAGTAGATTTATTCTGCCTATTGGGGCTACTGTGAATATGGATGGAGCTGCTATTTTCCAGTGTGTAGCTGCTGTCTTTATTGCTCAACTGAACAACGTTGACCTCAATATCGGACAGATCTTTACTATTCTGTAAGTGATAGTATCAGCTGCTCTGGTGCATCAGAAAAATCAGAGAAACAATTTGACTCTAGCCTGCCACATTGCATTTTGGTTGAAGCATTATTTACAAATTATGTCTTTCAGGGAAATAATAATAATAATAATAATTTAATTTCTATACTGCCCTTCTCCCGAAGGACTCAGGGCGGTGTACAGGGCAATACAATAAACTACAACATACAAAAATTTAAAAAAATATTAAATATTACAGCCCAATTCAATACATTAATACAATAACATTAAAATACCCCTAAACCCATCAGACCAGGCCGGCTTGTTCAAATAAATACGTTTTTAGGTCACGTCGGAAGGAGCGAAGGTCGGGAGCCATCCGGAGCTCCACCGGTAAACGGTTCCACAGGTCTGGCGCGCTGAATGCTGAAAGGAGTTGCACTTTCTCCTTTGAAGGAGATTATAGTTTATTGTGATGTAGAGAATAAGAGCCTAAAGGGATATTTGGCTTGACAGTGCTGTGGTTTGCAATGCAAAAGGAAGCAGAGACTAGATATGTCATTAAGTCACTTCTGAACGTGACGCATTTTAATAATTTAGATTAGTTGCATGCCCAAATGGGAAACTTGATGCAACCACAATTGAACTGATTTGCACGATGTACAATGGCAAGTTGGAGTTGCTTTGGAAAACAGCCTATCTCCAATGTGTGGCATCAGTAATATAGAATGAGTGAAAGTTCCCCGAGTACAGAAGAATAAACTCTGCATGTGATTCTGTGTTATTTTAATGCATATATGAAATTTCAGCATAGCCAAAAATAATTTTATTAACAGGGTTACTGCCACTGCTTCCAGCGTGGGAGCTGCTGGAATCCCAGCTGGAGGAGTTCTAACCATAGCTATTATCTTGGAGGCTATTGGACTTCCCACAAATGACATCTCTCTCATATTGGCTGTGGACTGGATTGTGTAAGTATACAAATGTGTGCACATTGGCTCTTGGATATGGTGGTTCTCAAAGTATCAAGGATCTTAATAACCTTTTGTGGCAGCAACCTTTTAAAAAAATGCTTTCATCAATAAGAGAGCAGTTGCAACATGCACAGCATAATTTGTTTATTGATGCTGAAGGGAGTAAGAAAGTCACTGCTCTACATTTTTAATTTGTATTTTTTTCCATTCCGATTTATCACAAAAGCTCTCTGACGTTGAGAGGGGGCTAACCAGAGGAAATCAGCTGTTAAAAACCATGAATCCCATGAAAAAAGAATTACTTCTTTCTTCTGGGAGAGAAAAGTTTTTGCAGTGGTTTGGTTTTTTTTTAAAGTAGCATGAGGTGAAAGAGAGGCTGCATTTTGAGGCACAATTATTTACATTTCTAAGGAATGTTGATGTTCCTCATATGTCACGAAAAGGACGAACATAATTATGGTGAACAAGAAGCAGAGCTTTGCTCCAAGCAGACTTTTGAAACATCAAAACTTCTCAAGGAGGATGTGGTATTTGTTTAGGTTCTTTTTCCTCAGAAGAATGGTAAAAAAATCTTGGTGGGGTGTGTTTAAAATTGGAGTTAGGGGCTAAAAAAGAGTTGCCTTTGGTTTAGTCCCCAATTTTACAATCAAGTTCTGCAGCAGGAAACACCCATCTTGCTGGCCAGCAAAAATGACTGACTGATGGATACAGGATGGTACTACATTCTCCTTTAGCAAACTGTTCAGGTTGAGCTTCTGATCGTAATTTTGCTTATGGAGGATAGGGCAGAGCTGTCTGCTTTTTGAAAAGCATCTTTGCTTGCTGTGCTTTTTGATGTTTTTAGGCTTGAACACAGATCACTTAATACAGAGGGTAGCAAATGACGCTTCTCAAACTTGTTGCTTTTAAAGATAGGCTGAATCTCTGAAAATGTTTAAAGATGTATTTCATCAACACCAATGAAAACTTTGCCATGTTTTCCCTATTGATCAGGGACCGGACCACAACAGTTGTGAACGTAGAAGGTGATGCCTTTGGAGCAGGGATTCTTGATTTTCTGAATCCAAAAGAAACGAAGGAGAAAGACACAGATCTTAGTGATGTCCGTGTGGATGCCATTCCCAACACCAAGGCTGATGGGGAAACATCACCTCTGGTAACACACAAAGTTCACGCTGTCACCCCTCCACCATCTAGTTCTCAAGATACAACATCTAATGAATCAGTCCTATGAATATAAAAGAGGGCACCTTATGGGCACTGTAAATTAGAAAGTACTTGTTGAATAGAGTCTGTTTGGTCCCCTGAGTTTAAGCAGGTACGTCCTCTTCCATTCCAATGGCACAGAACACAGTGGTAGCTAACCACAGTACAAAATATGTGCAAGCTTCTGTGTGTGTGTGTGTGTGTGTGTGTGTGTGAGAGAGAGAGAGAGAGAGAGGGAGAGACAAAAACGAAAACTTTTGTTGGTATAAAAAGTGCTGCTTCATCCTTATGTGTATGTGAGGAACATAAGCGACACAAATGTAGTGACTGAACGATAGCCATCCTAGAAAATCTCTTCTTGCTATGAAATTAATAGCCCACTTTAAAAGATACACTGTTAAATTTGAGAGATTTGGGGAATGTCTTGTTAACTGAAGTTATACAGGAAAAGAAACAGAGTTTCTTGTAATTTTACTGCATCAAGCCTGCATGATTGTGTTTGAAAGGTATTAAGGGATCAGTTTATTTTGATTTGTAGCCATAGTTTGTCAGACCTAACCAAATTATTGCCCTTTGTTCTAGTCTGATAAATCAGAGAAGCAAACCCTTTTGAAGGAGAATAGAATTGAACTAATATGTTATCTAATATGTTATAGAGAGAGAGCTAATGGCCACCTGTCCAGATTAGCCTAAAAAGGACCATTTTTATTGCTTTCTTCCTGAATTAAGCAAACCACCTGTATGTTGAACCTTGCTGGACCAAAAAAAGAAACAGCAAGAAGTTGAACCATTGCCTTTCTCTGCAAAGGTTGGGTTGTAACCTCCATAATTGTTTCTTATATAGGAAGCTGAAATTGTTTTTGAGACACTCTCAGCAATTTATATTAACGCTCAATTGTTCCTGGGAAGAAATATGAATGCATGGCTAGGATGAATATGTACTACTACTGCTACAAAGCAGGCATTGATTTCAGTAATCCTAGTTTGATGTCATGTCTGCTGCTGGTGCTGCGAGAAAGTATCTTCTGGGTCAACATATTGTATGGCTTATGGCTTTTAATGTTTTTTGCTTAGGACCCTCCATTGGCAATGGAAGGCTGACTAGAATTTTCAGATTAGTAGGCCCAACACACCTAGTGAACATTATATCTAGAATGATGCTTTAGAGCATCCATAACCAGACCTTGTATATAAAAAGGACAGGCTGCATCTGATATGGTAGTATGCTGCCTATTTCCCCAAGACCAATAAGTACGTGAAGTCTGCCTCTATCAATTTCTGAACAGATTAATTCCATGTTTATTTAGTAACTGATGACATAATTTATTCTCAATTCATAACAAATAAAATCATACTGCAAATATGGGTAGAAAACAAATGTAGAACATTCAGTTTTAAGCTTCAAAAAAATCTACATAAAAGTACATTTAAATTGGTGCTTAAATGTGTCCTGGTTAATAATCACGAAGCTTCATTTGTTGCTTTTTCCCTCACTCCACTATTGTTTTCAAGAGGATATGTGTTGACAAGCAATCACACAATTCTGGCCTTTAACTCTCCTTGCATAAGAAATACTATTCAGACATATTTTTTTTGGCTTTCAGAAATTCAATTCCATTATTTAAATTTGCTTGGAATCTTACCTGTCCTTGCCACAATATGGAGATCTTTTTCAAAAGGATATAATAAGTTCCACCACCACCCCTGCAAAATTAACCTTAAAATCCTGGGGCAGGAAATGACAACTTACCTGTTGCCTCCCAGGTAGGCCACAAATTTAGTTTCCAGAATTCTTAGCATGTTATGCCATTTGCCCTAGTTAGCCATTTCCAACCTAGTGAACCCCAAATTGAGAATATACGATAAAGTAAGTGGGATTAATCTGAATCCAAAAGAAACGGAGTCAGATTTTAATCATGAGCACATTTGGTTGAAAGGCAAGGTATTGTTTTGATAAATATTTACCTTAACCAGAAACAACTTTTATCCTTATAAATTATAAAAGAACCTTATGTAACTGTAAAGGAAGCCTTTAGATTGGGCAACATGTTTAGCCCACTCTGCCCATTCTTACTTCAGTGTGGGCACATAATAAACATTATTGTGTGGCATCTTTTCCTGTGTTAACAAGACGAACACATTGTGAAATATTCTTACCAATTGATGTAGCAAAGGGATCACACGCTGTCACAGGAATCACTATCCTTTTGGCAGGCCAGTCAGTTAAACCTGACCTGTTTGTGTTGCTGCCAGTCAGAATGTCAGACCCTCTTGCAACAGACTCATAATCTAGATAATCCTATTACTTTTCAGTTAGATAATCATTAAGTCATAAGTTTGCACCTATCTTTGTTCCAGTTGCTGAGCGAACATTTTCAGAAAAGAAGCGTTCTCACAAAAGAGAAGCTTGGAGCTGGCTGACTAGATTGACTTTTAGTGATAGAAAAGCACTTAGATTTCTTTACAGCAGTGTTTTTCCCATTTGGGAACTTTTAAGATAGTGGGACGCGGTGGCTCAGTGGGTTAGGACGCTGAGCTTGTCGATCAGATGGTCGGCAGTTTGGCGGGTCGAATCCCGAGTGCCGCGTAACAGAGTGAGCGCCTGTTACTCGTCCCAGCTTCTGCCAACCTAGCAGTTCGAAAGCAGGTAAAAATGCAAGTAGAAAAATAGGGACCACTACGGTGGGAAGGTAACAGCATTCCGTGCGCCTTTGGCGTCTAGTCATGCCGGCCACATGACCACGGAGACGTCCTCGGACAAGCGCTGGCTCTTCGGCTTTGAAATGGAGATGAGCACCGGCCCCTAGAGTCGGAAACAACTAGCACGCATGTGCGGGGGAACCTTTACCTTTACCTAAGATGTGTGGACTCCAACTCCCAGAATTCCTCAGCCAGCTGGCTAGGACATTCAGGAACTTGAGGTCCACACACCTTAAAGTTCCCAAATGTGAAAAACACTGCTTTAGAGGATTTGCTCATAGAGAAAGAAAATATCCCTCTTTATTCTGGCATCGTTTTGTGTCTTGTTTTCAAATTTGTGAATTATATTCCATCTTGCCCACTTGCATAGGTGTGCAGGAAATAATCAGCACGTAGAATAGTGATTTGCTTCCTAGAACACTTTGAGCAGAAGCAACAGTGTTTTTGCAGGATTTCAAAATCAGTAAAGTCAACTGTGGATCTTGAACCTCCCAGCTTTTACTTTTATTGGATGATCCCTGGTTTTTAGTTTGTGTGAGACAAGTGAAATTTCTCCCTGTTCCCTTGTTCCACAGTGGAATAGTTTTGTACTATACATTATTATTACTTTAAATTAGAGACATCAGGAATTTACCCCTAGGGCTTTGTGTGTGTAAAACATGCTATACTGTTGAGTTTTAATGCCCCCTTATTGATTTCAGTGGCAAGTGATGCCAGCAATCTTGACTATTTAAGTTGCTCCTTCCTAATGTATCATATCAGCACCATACACTTTCAGTATACAAATTCCAGTTTTTCAGGTGTCCATTACAGTGTGTGATGCATTTTTTCTCATTCCAGTCAGATGAGTTTAAGCCATTAGAATGAAATGAATTCAATTTCATATCTAATTTCATTAATTTCATGTCTAGATTAACCATTAAATAATGATGTATCTATCAAGGGACTTGTGGATTAATTTATAGATGGCCATACCACAGTGAAAGGATGTAATTTTTTTCTTTATTCAGTAGATGCTGAGCTGATCAATTTTTTGTTTTTAAAAAAGTGGTAGACTATCATCTGGAAAATAACAAATCCTGATAAGAAAGACATCCTACTGGGTTCATGGATCTGATAAATGTGGCAGAAAGAAACTTACATTAAACAATAGATTGGTAAAATAATTTTCCCCTATTAGAATTCAAAATCACATAAACCATAAAATTATAAAAAATACACAGCATTGCTTAGTGAATTGGGATGTTATAATTTAAATTCCTGAAGTTCAATTACAAAAGAAAATATCCCTTAATTCATGTAGATCAGAATTCAAACCACTTTTTAAATTTTTCTTTCTTATTCCTCTTGGTATTCTAAACAGGAGTTGCAACGCCATAACACATACAGTCATAGAATTTCTTGAAAATACTTTTTCCTTCAAAACCATTGAGCCATGAAAGTAACAATGGAAAGTTGTTTTAGAAATATTAAACCTCCTTGGAGTGCATTAGAACTAGTTAGTCTTTTATTTGGATTTTGACTATAATCTGCATATCATTGAACATTCTGTAAAAGCAATCTATACATGGTGTGTCAGCTGAAAAACCACTGCTACTTTGATTTTGGTATGAGGTTGTAAGTATGAACTGCAGTAGAAGCATTTTGCTATTTTGCTAATCTTTTGATCTGTTCAACTTAGAAAATCCATACTGATTAACAGAAAAGTAAATAAAAGACATAAAAGTATTTGCCAGTGGTGGTTTAGAAGAATTTTAGAAATTTTAGAAAAAAAATAAATCCTTGGATATGTTTCCATAGATTGCAAAATGGATTATTTTATCACCCACACTTTTCTATTTTGATATACAAAACTATTGTTAGTAATCATAAAAAAAAACTTTTTATATCATGAAACACCTAAATTGGGACAAATTCTAAATAACTAAATATTTGGTACAGGTTTATATTCTAAATTTGTTTTTTTTATCTGAACACCTCTGATATTAAAAAAATATGGGGAATGTGAAAGGAAATTAAAATTTAAAAATAAAGCAAAGGACTGATTAAAATTTTAAAAAATCTGTTGTGCAGCATTTTAGGAACTTTGAAATTAGGCTGCTGAAAATTACAGGAGAATCGTGCTGACTATGAGCAGGACTGAGATGGTTTATGGATTTATATTCTGTGTGCTAATATGTGTTTCAAGTCACTATGAACAGGTGAAACAAAGCTGGAAAATAATTACATATTTTTGAACTGGGTGATCAGCTTTTTTAAAATCCTGACATTCTAGGCATAGATTCTACACAATAGATGCTGTTGTGGTAGTGTCGAGGCCCTAATTTGAAAATTTGCATCCTCCTCCCAAATTCCATCTTTAACGCTATCATTAAAAACAGGCTATCAGCTTACCGTATGTTTTTTTTTCCCTTATGCTATTCTGTGTTTTTTTTGGTTGGCTGAAAAAAAAGGTATTGCTCTAATTGGACTTTGTATTCAATCTTCATTGTGTTTATTCTCATGCAGCCATTCCCAGAACTTACACTGAACCATCAGTGCACGTTCCCTTGCTGACTACTGAGTATGTCCCCCCCCCAAAAAAAACCCTGTTTAAAAAATCCAGCTGCTACTCCAATATCAGATTCCCACTGCCATCTTTGCCTTGTCCTGTAGTTGCTTGAGAACAAGGAGAGAGGAGAACTTTGGGTGGTGGGCCTAAGCTCCCTACCCCCTGGGTTCCATGGAAAATAAGTTGGTGATTTGAGATTCTGGAGAGCTTAGCTAAAAGAATACTGTCTGAATTGTCGAAGAAAAATGTCACGGTGAAAACAAAGAGGACGGTATTACTGTGGCAATGGTGCCAAAACTAGGTGCAGAAGTGCTCTGATTACTCAATATAACACTAGGGCGGATTACCTCACCCGAGGAATCATCAAACGGAATTTTTTTTTTACAATGTTGAGAAGCTACTTTCTTATTTTTCTCACTGAGACAGCTGAATATCAGCTTTTACTGAGATCTGAATAAAATTCTTATATACCAGATCGAACGGTTATCACGTTAAATAGGCTAATATACTTCTAGCTTACCTTAATATTCAACATCAGTCCCTCCCCCGATTAAAGAAATTTAGAGCAACTAAGCGATCTGTTTATGAGGAGAAATATGGTTCTGTATTTACAGTTACAATGAGGTTTTCTGATTAGCTTCCATTAATATGTATCTTTAAACTGTCTTTTATGATCCTCTTTCAGTTCAAAAGGTAGCGATATATTATACTGCCCTACAGTGCCACTTGTGTCTTTCTGTACTGAAGTTTCTAATCAAACTCAAGTAGAACGTGGACGTGCTTTGCTGTAAGGAAAATGAATGGCTGCATAATGCAAAGGTGGAGACTGTGAACAATCTGGAATCTGTGTAGGATAAGGAAATCTACACTCTATGATTTTAGACATGAGCGATGACACCACCTGCCTTATTGTGTTGTGCCTAAAGTGCTGCTTTACCTGTGTTTTATGCACAGTGCTGTTAAACTCTTGTATTTCTTCTCAAGATCCTGCTTAGTTTAACTCTGGGTCTGAATTCCCGAGAAAAACACATTGTTCTGATATATTTCACAGGAATATAAATGTTAGATTTCAAACCTGAAATCAGGTATAAAGCATTGTAGAACAGCGCTTTGTCAGAATTCTAGAATAATGTATGTCAGCAACAGATAATCACTCCATTTTCTAAGTATTGTTTTCTGCCGCTATGAATGTAATGTTCTCAATATGTATTTTGTTTGTGAGCATGCAGAATATCTCAAATTCAAATCATTTTAATTTTGGAGCCCTCCCATTTTGAATGCGAAAGGTTCAGAATGTTTCAAATGCAAAATGAGATTGTTCAGTTATTTCAGAAATATTGCATTTCCAATTTCCAAATATTGCAAAATTTGTATTGAAGATAATAAAAACAGCTCATTTCATTCTTGAGATGGGAATTTCGACTGGAAGTAGTGTTCAAATTTGAAACATTTTGCATGCTCTTAACTTTGTTCATGCATCTCTGTAAGGTCCTCATCACCATCAAGGATCAAATGTGTATATGTATAAAAAAGTGAAAATAGATACGTGACTATAGAGTTGATACTGTTTTTCCACTTCTAAAAGACCCCAATTGTTCCTAGCTGTTTTGGTGGAAAGCAGTGCATTCAATGAATCGTGTGTTTATTATTCAGTTTTCTGAATCTGAAATAAAAACCCTTTAGACTGAATGAATATTTGTCATTATTGGAAAAAGAATATGCATTTCATTATGTAACATTGCAGGTAGTCCTTGATTTAGAATCACATTTGAACTCAAAATTTTCATTGGTAGTCTCCACGGTTTTTAAGTGAGTTTTGCACCATTTTATGATCTTTTTTGCCACAGTTATTAAGTGAATCACTGCAGTTGTTAAGTTAGTAACAACTTCTCCATTAACTCTGCTTTTTAGAAGGTCACAAAAGGTGATCACATAATCCCAGAACCCTGCAACCATCATAAATACATCCTGGTTTCCAAACTTCCTAATTTTGATCATATGACTATGGGGATGCTGCGGTCGTAAGTGTGAAAAACAGAAGTCACTTTTTTCATTGTCGTCGTAACTTCAAATGGTCATTAAATGAATGGTTGTAAGCCAAGGATTGCCTGTATTCTTAGAACAAGATAGTATATTCTGACATTTTCATAATCAGAGCTATGGTAATGGATATTTGCCTAGCCATTTCTGGGTGTTGCTAAGAGCCACTGTGGGGTGCAATACAATAACCCATCTCTTCACAGGGTATTTCAGAAGGGGCAGAGTCAGCATTATAAGGGCGAAAACAGGCACAGGAAAAAGGTTAAATTCTCTTCATGTCAAGGCTTTCATCACTAATAGAACATCAGATTTATCTTTTCTATAGAGGGTGACTTGTAAGGAATACAGCTGCCTTAGCCAAGCCAGTTGTATGTACTGTAGGTAAATAGCAGATGAGCCTGTAATCTGTTTTTGGGACTGTTAAGACTGAGCATTCTTCTTAACAATACCAAAAGTTGCATTTCTTGACACTTGCAAGCCACTTGGCAATCTGCTAATGTCAACTGTGAATTAAATACAACTAAATCTCACCCTGGAATGGTCATCTAAATGCAGCTTGTGAAGGACTAGACATAATGAGGTTCTTCCTTTTCTGTTCACCAAACAATTTTGGCCACTAGTGAGTTCTGTAATCACGAGATTCTTGCATGCATTCTACACCATCTGCAATATTCATACAACTGAATTGTGGTTAATATTCATATAACTCAGTTGATGCAGAACCTGGCTGTGTAAATTCATCTGTCATTGAGCAAAAACATTTTGGATATGAGATTTTATCACTGTTGGGAGGTAAAAAAAGAACAAGAGCTGGGAATATATATATATTGTTCCTAACGTAATTGCAGGAAATAACTTACATAATAATGAAGACAAGCAAATAAAGGGGAACTTCCTTTTATTAAAAGAGTAGGGATAATTGAATATTTCCTGCAATAGCGGATAAAAATACATTGTGGGTTTTTATTAGTATTTGCACGCCACAATATACTGACTGTAGTGTTAAACATTACTATAAGTATCTGTTATTGCTGTCACGAAAAACAGGAAAGAATCTTCAGAAAGCCCACTTAAGATGTGTAATAATATATTTTCTTTAGCTATGTTTCTTGTAAAATAAGATAGCTTTCAGAATCAAAATGGGGAAATGTTTTTGAGGAAATAATCTTTGAATGGAAGACCCCTAAGAGTGTCCAATAATAGGTGTCACTTTAATCATTTCCTAAACAGCAAATTAGCATATTTTAGTTTGAACAAAAGAAAACAGAAGCAAAAGAAGTTTATGCTTTTTTTATACATCGGCTCCATTAGTCTGTAAGCCAACTGGTAGGACACATGGTAGGACACAGCTATCTTCAGGATACAGCTGATTATTAAATCTCAAGGCACGGACATCTGCTGGGGAAACAAGTGTTGAAATATGGGTTCTACTTAGCATATGCTTCTATGCAAAGTCACAACACAAATATGAAAAGGTGGAGCTTGAACCAGGACATGACATAGATTTTGTCATGTTGATGTCATGATAATTAGGAATTGACTCCTCTGCCTCAAGTAATTTATACTGGAATGCTTAAGTTTCTTACATTGGGAATCCATCCCAAAATACAATTAGTTGATTTTTTTCTAATAGCAGGCACCCTTCCTCTACCATATAAATCCTCCAAGGCACCAACTGCAATTGTCTCTAAACATGCCCCCTCTCCTGACACCTTGAAATCATAGAAGAAATGCAAGGATATAATTTATCCTACTATGAATTAGCTTAGCAAAGTTGGATTAAGACAATAACACCTGCAAATTTCCCTGAGCGGGAGTTTGTGTGCCTTGATTCGTAACTGCCTGGATATGTCCCAGCAGTTGGCAAGATTTTGGAAGTGGTTTTGCCTTTAAAGTGTATGAAGAAGAACAGAAAGATTGCCTACACCCAGTATAGAATTCAACTGAATTCTGCATCTGAATGGAACAGAATATTCAGAACCTGAAGCTGATTTAAAAGGAAAATCTATCTTCACTTCAAGAAAAGTAAAGATTTAAAAGGGAAGCTGCTACTCTTTGGTCCTCAAGTATTGTACAACATGGTTAATGAAATCATACTTCATTTTCTGGATCTGTGCAGCACACTTAACTAGTAGGGCTGGCATTACACAACACACAAAGGCTAAAATATAGTTTATTATTCCTATGTATATAATTGCCTTTCTCAAAATTGTGACTAGTTTTGAACTAGTTAGTTGCCTTTTGAGCTTCACGGTCAAGGTAAGAAAGGTTGTGAGTTTGTGATCTTGAGGAAGAGGGTAGGAGTATGATAGAAGACTACAGGAGGTGGCTGTGAAATCCTTCACAGTTTTAGAATTTAATTGTACTAGAGGAGAATTCCAAGTATTGCCTCTGTCTTTGAGGGAAGTGAGCTGTATGAGCCTTCAGAGTCAATTTCTCTAGCCAAAGCTCAAAATTTACTTGTCACATTTAACTGAAAACATTACTTGCCATGTATAAATGTCTAGTGTTGCTGTGCCTACTTATCTGGGAGCAATTTCTAATAAGCCCAGCAGAA